>NW_021632952.1:0-42395 GCF_004799145.2 Neltuma alba
TTTCTTTTTAAATTGACCCAAACTTGACGCAGCTGTCCTGATCCCACAAAATTAAAACCGTTACAACCAAGTGCCTCTTATGCCCTTCGCCCCCACATCATCAAATACAAAATAGCATTACTGCCTCTCGTCTTGAATATAACTATAAGAACTGGATAATAATTTACAGAGGTTCAAAAATAGTTTGGTTTTGTTTTTCAAAATTGTTCCAGTCCCCAGTTAAATTCTGTGTTGTAGGTCAATAGCTCTGATCTAATTCAACTCAATCATAAATCATTTCATAGTTCAAACTGAAGTTTGAGCAACAATCTAACTCATTTGACTCGGTTTTAACCAAGGAATAAAAAAACTAGAAATATACTGAACTGTTGAGATAGTAGGTCATTGGTTAATAGTCGGACCGGCCATATTAAAATAAACAATTTAATTGACAATAATAAAATAAAACAATATTCATAATTAATCACTCAAAAATAAAAGCAACATCTGCCGAGAGTTATATATTTATATTTTTTTATAAAACTAAAGCAGATCACAAAGTGAAGTTATATCATATTTAGGATTACAATCTGTATATAACATTTTTTTTAAAGAAAAACTAGAATCATACAAATCATATTCAGAAATAAAACAACGGATATTTGCTTCATTTCTACGCCTTAAATGTGAACGGATAGAAAAAATGAGAGAAGCAGAGAATTAGGCAAGAATGAGAGAGAAGCGAAAGCCAAACCTTAGGTACATGGTAGTACAGAGTAGATGAGAGGAGAGAAGGCGTTGTTGCGGTGGCTGCGATTTTGCGATCTCCGCATGGTGGCTGAGTAAAAAAGGGGGTAAGTCGTGAGAGGTGAGTGAAGCAGGACGATCAAGAATAAGTGTGAATCACAAGAGAGAAAAAGACGAGTGAAAAAGGGAGAGGGGAGAGGGGAGATTGGGAGAGAGAGAGAGAAAGGGTATGGTGTGGGGAGCATGAGGAGTGAGGTTAGTGAAGTTGATTTTGGCCAAGGATTTTAGATTTGGGGGAGGCAAAGAGTATGGCTGAAGATTTGCAGGAGTTAGCCTGCTGTCTGCGATGAGAGTTGTAATTGTGCTTATTTTTTTTATATATTTTTTAAATGTAAAACGATGTTGTTTCTAAAAGTGGGAGAATAAAATTATTAAATCAAGCAGCCATCTCAACTGGTGGGTTACCCGGTTTTCTGATTAAACTGGTTTTTTACCATTTGATCATAGGCTGTTTTTTTTTCTCTTAACCAAATTGGATGAAAGATCGGTACATCGGTTTTTTGGTTAAACCAACCTGTCCGATCCGTTTGTTTTTTTTTTTCCCATCGTTTTCAACATCGTTTTTAAAAGAATCTTACATAATAGAATGGATCTTTTTGTTATTGATGGATATTGAGGGATAAAAATAATGTATATATATAATATAATCTCTCTCTCTCTCTTTTTCTCTCCAATATAATACATTGAAAGAATCATACTGGAGATACTTATACTTTCTTTTTATTTTTAATTTGATATCTTTGTGTTTTTTCTCTTAACTGAATCATTTAATTTTGCTCTTTTAACAATATGCTCTCGTAATTTTGCTTTATTAGTAGTTGTAGTCTTTATACAAGGATTAATAATATTAGTAGAATAAATTAAAAATTTAATTGAGAAAAAACACATCGGTACCCCCAATAATTTTTCCTGTGAGAAGTGAGAAGCTAAATTCACTAGGAGTGGTAATGTGGGCGGCCCACGGATAGCATGCTGAAAAGCCCATCTTCAAGTATCGAAGCTCGCTTAAAACCAACCTTCCACGTTTATCTACTTCTTTAATTTCTAATTTTTCACATTTTCCCTGCACAATATTTAAAAAAAAGTAATGAAATCCTTGTTTCTCCCTGAATACTTAATTAAAATTAACAATATTCAAAATTTTTCATTCTACAACAACATATGAGCTTACCTCACAGCTTAAAAAGACCCGCATAAAAGTGGTCCTTCATCCCGCCAACTTGAGCCCGCCATTTGGAAGGGTTGAGCCCGTTGCTCTATGGTTCACCCACATTTGAGCGAAGCTATCGGGACGGCCTTGTATTCTGCACCGAGAGTTCAAAGAGAACACATTTTTTCCGATAATATGGGAAATGCACATTAAAAAACGAAGGTACGTTGAGGGAAAGTTTTAACATCCTGTAGGACATAAATATATATATATATGGGAGAATTACAATGAAGTTCCAAGCAAGGAAAACAATTAAAAGCAAGTCCCAGAGGTTATCATTCTCACTAGAGGACTTGTAATTATAGGCCATTGAGGTTGTTATTGAGACTTTTTGGTAATTATTTCTCTTTTGTGGACTTGATTGTAATTCCCCCTATATATATTTATATAAGGGACCAATCTGTTGTCAACGGAAACTAGTTTTCAATGCTTTTGTGGATTAATGTACGAAAGTTTTTCTGAAAATAAAATGTTACAAGTTCAATCATGCTTATAATTTCAGTAAATCAGTGCCGGCTCTTTTTAGGTAAATAAAGCACAAAAATTTAAGTACAAAAGATTTTATGGACTCAAGGTTTGAAAATGGGAAAATGGCACAAAAATAATTCTTAAATTTGGAAATCCCCAAATGAACACTTGAATAATGAAAATTCCTCTTTAATCATATATGACAAAATTGGGATTTGCAAGTTAAATAGAATGACAAAATTGCCCTTTTCAATAACAAAACTTGAACGTCACATTCATTAGCATCAGAAGAAGTTTGGTGGAAAGGAAGGGAGATAGAATGCACACCAACCGCTGGCTTGAAGGTGAGAAGAAGGTGGGAAACGAAAGTGTAAATATTTTTTTTCCCTTAAATTATATGACTCTTCTGATCCTCCTAACAGCACTAAGGTGGTGTTCTTTTTTTTTTTTATTTGGATGATTTTGGATTCTAGGTAAATCGAAGATTTGAAGGATGTGAAATGTGGCATTATATAAGTTGAACATTGTTTACATTGGGGTGTTGGTTCTTCTTTTTTAGGTGTGAGAATGGCTAGAAATTTGAACATATAGCTTGGTTAGTATGGGATAAGGTTTAGAATGATATGTTTGTTGGGCTAGTAGATTGTAGTTCAAGCAAATTTAAAGAAGCTCTGTGATGACTATGTAGACGAGAAGTTTGAATTTCAATAGTAATGATATTATGAAATGTGTTGTTAATGGCAAAAGTAGAATTGTGAAATGCTATATTAAAGTTGTTAATGCAAGAAATGACTGTGTTGGGCTGATTTGGGAACTGATGAAATATCTTTATTAAAGAACTAACATTGTGATGAATTTTTCTTCTTCTTTGTTGTAGGGTAGAACACACAAAATGACATGTAATATTGGGTTAACATCTTCAAAGACACTTGTTTTGATTTTTCATATTAGTAGAAACTTTTTTAAGAATAATGTTAAAGATAAAGTGAAATATAATAGTGGGAGTATGAGAGTTAAAACGATAAAAGAGGGATAAAACTTAAAGGTATATGTTTAAAAATATAATAGGTTAAGTGTTCTTACATCTACCTAAAACCAGCAGACTTTTTGGAAGGCCTAGAATTAGCAGGCAGGAATTTGAATTCCAAAATAGGAAGTTTATTTTTTGAAGATCATTTTTTGTTTTATATGCAAATATTTTGCAACCCTTCATATTTTTTTTTGGATGAAGGGTTGTGGCATATGCTTTATCATATTCTAAATAATGTGTATATTGATTTCAGTGACAAGAAAACTTTAAGTGAAGTAATAATGTTAATATTAACTTGTCATTGATTATATACAAAGTTAATACTGTTATAAAGGGTTTGATTTTTGGAAATGCCATAATTGAAATTGTTATTTGCTTTAACAGTGTTGTTAATTATTGTAGAACTTGCAAGGCAAGAGTGCACTTGATGTTCATGTTTCATATTCGTGTCTTATATTTGTAGTGTCATCTTCCTATGAAATGAGTTAAAAAAAATGGCCAATAATGATTATTTGCCTTTATGCGAGTTGTTAAAGGTTATACAAAAGTTGTTAATAGCGTCATTGAAGTTGTAAGAATGGTTATTTTTGCATTTTTTTTTGAATTTCTGTTGTTAAAAGCGATATTAAAATTGTTAATTGAGATAATGAACTTGTTAAGTAACCAATATACGAGAGTTGTAAAATTTTCTATTTATGATTATACAACCTATCTCTTCAAGTTCTAAGCTCTAATATGAGGTGGTTAATGGCTATACAAGTGTTGTTAATAGCTATATTGAAATTGTTAACAAAGTCACTAGAGCTGTAAAAATGACTATTTTTGTATTTCTCGAATTCCTATTGTTAAAGGTGATATTGAAGTTGTTAACAGAGATAATGAACTTATTAACTACTATATGAGAGTTGTATAATTCTCACTCATGATTATACAATCTATCTTTTTAAGTTCTAACAAGTTATGAGAAAAGGTAGTTAATGGCTATATAAGAGTCATTAATAGTTATATTAAAGTTGTTAACAGTATTATTGAAATTGTAAAAATGACTATTTTTGTGTTTCCTCAAATTTCTATTGTTAAAGGCGATATTGAAGTTGTTAATAGAGATAATAAACTTGTTAACTACTATATGAAGGTTGTTAATAAAGTTATGAACATTAACAAAAATTTTATAGTGAATAAGTAAGGCATTTTTTGCATTACAACTTTTGCAGTAATTAACAACGCATTGAAAACAAATAACAAGTTCAGTTATGACATTTCCCAAAAATTAGAGCCTCACTGACAATATTTATAGCATATACAATCAATGATAAGTTTTCACACCACAACTATTAACATCAATATCAAACCATTCGTATCATTGGCCTCAAATTTTCAAGTTTTAATCCCTCTTTTATCATTTTCACTCTCAAACTCTCACCACTATATTTAACCTCACTTTCAACATTCTTAAAAAGCTTCCAGCAATATAAAAAATCAAAGCAAGTTTCCTTAAGAACATTGACCCAATATTAGGTGTCATTTTGCATTCTAGCATGTAACAAACAAGAAATTTTTTTATCATAATATTAATTTTCTAACAAAGATATTTCATCAATTTCCAAGATCAACCCAACATCACTTTTTGTATTAACAATTTTAATATAGCATTTCACAACTTCACTTTCACTATTAACCACACACTTCATGAATTAGTACTACTCACATTTGAACTTACCATCCACATAATCATCACCGAGCTTATTCAAATTTTCTCAAACTTGCCTAGAACCCATACCATATCCAACATTAACCAAACCATATGTTCAAATTTCTAACTATTTTCATACCTAAAAAAAAGAAAACCAACAACCAACTTGAAGAACCTTTGAGTAATGCCGCACTTCAACTCTGTCTGAATTTTTTATTTACCCAGAAACCCAACCCATCAAAATGAAAAAATTCCAATACCACAGTGATGCCAGGAGGATTAACAAAGGCATACGATTCCAAAAAAATACAAAATTTTGTTTTCCACCTTCTCACCTTCAAACTAGCAACTGGCCGTGCGTTTCCTCTCCTTCTCTTCCTTTCAAGCTGATAAATGTTATACCCACATTTTTGCAATTGATATAGGCAATTTGGTCATTCTAGTAAACTTGCAAACCCCTATTTATTTATACATGATTAAAAAGAAATTTTCATTATTCTTGCAAATCTCTATTTAGTCGTATATGATTAAAATGGAACTCATTAAATTTTTTTTTTCTCATACCAAACATACTATAAATGTTTCTCCCTCAGTGGCCTTATTATTACAGCAACACCCCCCACTCCGAATCCCTCCATATATAACTTTTATATTTTAAATATGAAATAAATTTATTTAAATTTTAAAAAAATTATAGTATTCTTTAATATATTAAATTAGTACCAAATTGAAATCTTAAATTAAGCACAAATTCTGTTGACGTCAACCTTTATTCAATGACTTTATAGCAATAGGTTGGTTGAAGCACGGAATAAAATATGTTAGAACAAAAAATAAATAAATGAAAAAATAAGGTGAAAATATAGCATAATTAAATCACATGCTAATTGTAAAAAATGGAACATTTTAATTTTTAAATAAAAATGATAAAAATATAATAGACATTATAATAAATACTTCAATTATGATCATTTTAGCACATGCCAACCATATATATAGATATAAAAATGGTTTTCTTAGTGGGCTAGTCTAACCTAGGGCTCTCCTCCTTTGCCTATTTAAAAAAAAAGGTTTCTTAGAACAAAGATATTAATTACCAGAATGATAATAAACAAATATAATATTCCAAATTTGAAAATTTTATTATAATCCCAGCTCTTGTTAGATTGAGATGCAATAGAAATAAAATACGAGTAGAATAATATTGTTGTGGGTGCAAAAATATATTATGTTCTCAAATATATATAAAAGTTATTGTTGTTACTATCAAGTAATGATTAAAAATAATATAATATAATATAGTAACTGTATAATTGAACAAATTAAGAAAGAACCTTGATTTTGGGTCTTATGATCTTAAGTGTAATTAATTTGTCTTACTCTTTTCTAATTTTTTGAATTCAACCTATTAAAATTTTTTGTCCTATCTCCTTCACTCCACGTCTATTAAAATTTTTTGTCCTGTCTCCTTCACTCCACGTCTCTCTTACCAAACATAAGGTTGAGATGAATTTAAATAAGGTTGAATTCTTTAGTGTTTAATTTGGGCGTCCCGTTGATAATTATAGCATAGACCAGGACTTGTCCTGACGGAAAAAGGAAAAAAAAAAACAGAACAGGACAAGATGCCCCATGAAATAATTACACTTAAGATCACCAGATCAAGAAATCAAGGAGAGAAGAAGGTCCATATATAATGAGGTTTGCGAATAAGATGCTCAGCAATAAACACTGAAAGCTAAATCACATGATCCAAACTGATATACTTTCTCCGTGATGCTTGTCAAAAGTTATTCCCACAGCTGAGTGGGTGGTTGATTTGCTGGTCCTTGTTAATTAGTTAGTTATGTTCTAGCAATAGGTATAATCACACATAACTTAGTAATCTTTAGTGCTATTTTAATTTCCGTCGAACTATAGTGACCTAATTGCGTGTGATTATAAAATTTTAGAGACTTGATTAATAAATATTAAATTTCTGGGATCAAATGCCGTGTAAAAGAATAGAGGGAAATATACGTTAAAACACACTCCACTGATACATGATACGACTTCATATCATCATCAATATAAAGCCACGCCATTGATAATAATCGTGCCACCCCCTAAAACATATATATATGGACCCACATACAATTTTTCAAACTTAAAGGAGGGATACCATATATACATAGTTTGGTGGCATATAGAAGCTTGAAACTAGATCTTGAGGTGCGCAGAGTGTAAAAAGAAAACATAATAAATAAATAGGCCGCCTAGAAGAATGACCGAAAACATATATATTAAGGAGTGGGGGTTATTTCAGTTTGCTGCTGGTTTATGATCTCGTCAGATTGTTCCACTCCATGATCGATTTCTGTGCCATGTGTTGCAGCATGATTAAGCATTTTCGACAGACACTTGTAGGACAGGAGCAGGCCAGTGCGAGATAAGTGAGGACATGTTGACGATGAAACACTGGATTGGAGAGACCAGAACCAGCAAGAGTAACTCACAAGAGATCGTTCCGGAAATATGGCACACCACAACCTCCAAATCCGGCGAGTGATGATCATTGGTTTGATTTGATGGAAGAACTATGAGTGCAATGACGTAGACAAATTTTGATATCAGAAACATCATCATCGTAATCGTGCGTTCTTTGAAGAGGTCGCTTCCCAATCCTTGATATTTTGTTTCAATCAAACCAAGCAGCATTCCAGTTAAGTAGGCGTAAATAGTGTGAACTGTGTCAAAAGCCCAAGCCCTTCACAAAAATTATAGGAAAGGGTTAAAATTAAAGAATTCAAAACAAATTAAAGATCAATAATCACTCACTTGGGTGGTGTTGCATGAACTGGTCCAATATTTGGAGGGAGAAAGAAGCAACGAAAGAGCCTGGAGATGGAATTTGTCATCATAATATGGAGAATGAAACTGCAGGGATCTCCTCAAGTAATGAAATTAAATTGTCAAAGAAGAAGGTGTTAAGGAGAATATAAAGAGGAGTCTCCGCAAAATGGCCCAATCCTTCTATGTAAATGGACAGGTTTTGTTTTGTAGCTACTAGCTATGTAAAATTTGGTCAACCCGCGATAATATAAAATATTATCAAACTTTTCAACCAGCTGATAAAATAAAACGTCATCAAACCCTTCAACCAAAAAAAAAAACAAGAAGAATAAGAGAAAATTATCACGATTTATGAGAGGTGACGTCAAGTGAGGTTTGAACGATATGTTTCGTGAAAGAATCTGGAATAATAAAAAAAAAAATTAACATCTAAATTTTAATAAGGTTTTGTCGTTTTTTTATGAAGCCTTTATAATTTTACATGATTTTTAATTTGGCCCCTGTAGCTTTAGGTGACTAGGAAAAAAGAAGGGGAAAAAAATACAAGAACCTGATTAAAAATAATATGAAACTATAAGAATGTAATAAACAATTACTACAATCTGATTGGAAATCAGATGAAACAATAAGTAGCAAGATGAAATTGTAAAAATGTCGGCCAATTAATTCTCCCTATAATTTAATATCTCTCTCTTAGTTGCCATGACATTGAGAAGCTGTGGCTGGCCAAATCGACCTCACGTTCCGAGAAACCTCAGATGCTCCTGACGGGAGATGTTTTCAAACACGAAGGGGGTGAAAGGGACTGAAAGTATAAATTAAAAAGAATAGGCAAGCACCGTCATTTTATTTAGATTTTTTCGCATAATTGATTTACGTAATGAAGTGATTATGTGAAACAAGGATGGAAGGGGGAAGAAAGAGAAAGGCAAGGGAGGAAAAATATGAGAGAGAAAATTGACACAAAAAAAAGGACGCATCTTTTATGTCATCAAAATAAATAACCTATTTAGAGAAGTTAACGTGCTATATATAAATTTTTTTAATATTTTCATATTCTTTGATTCTAAATATAAGACCTATTTTCTGACTGAAGGAGTAGTTAACTATATAACAATATTTGTTATGCCCTTGGAGATTTTAATTTATTTGTCGTGACAAGGGGATGGTTGATGAAAGAAAGAGATAAGGATGAAATGTGTAAGCCCTGAAAACTGAATTAATTAGCTTTATCTGAATATAAGACTTTGACTGTTAGCAGCATACCAGCCTCAGGTCCGTTTTATTCTAGATTCACATTTTTTGGGGTCCTTTTTACATGTATTAAAAAGGGTGAGCCAGCAGCTTGATTCATTATTAAATGTCATGATTAATTATTCTTAAATTATAAAGGCCTCAGGCAGACCACTCCTAGTTAACGCAATTATTTATACTATCTTTAATCTAGAAAATCAATAGCTTGAAAATTATAAAGGCCTCAGTCAGACCTCTTCGGATGCTTCTCCCATAGTTGAAAAAATCGAACGGTCAATAATCAGAGGAATTTGCATTTTCAGAGAAGAACGGCACGAAACTTCATCACAAATCCTCCAGTGTTCGAGCCTCTATTTTTACCGTAGAGATTATTAGTCCCTCTTCGGATGCTTCTTCAAATTGGAACCCTCTATTTTTAATCTAGATTTGCTGTACTCAATCGCTCCAAGGTACTTAGAAAACATCTCTGTACTGTTCTGAATGAAAGCAAAAAAAGGGGGGGGGGAGAGAGAGAGATAGTCAGAGTATCTTGATATATTCACAAGCTTGCTTTGACATATAATGATTAAAAATAAAAACATGAAGCAGTATAAAATTCGAGATGTGATAATATAAAATGCATAGAATGATATAAATTCCAGAGGTGATGATATAAAAACATGAGGCAATATCACATGCTTGCTTTATGCCGCCAAAACCATAAATGATTATGTCAATATAAAATACGTAGAGGTGAAAATATTAATAAGTCGAAAATTTAGTAACATATATAGCCCTAGCTAATTTCTATGCGCAAGATAAGGTAAAGAATCAGAGGGATCAAAATTATAGATAAACAAAAGCAAGATAAAGTAAAGATAAAAGTGTTTTTGTCATCCAAGGTCCAAACTTTGGTGAATGAAACTCAAGAGATCCAAAGTCAAGCTCCTTTTTTAATTTGCTCAAATATACCGTTAGTATTATTTTTAATTATTACTTAGCGATAATAACGGGAGCGTGTTCCGTGTGTGTTATGTACTCACATGCGCAAGTAAATCAACGATAAATTTTACTTTTTATTTAAGAACATAATGATGTAACTTCTTGCCGACAACGTTATTGTTTTATTTTATTAGTTATGATACATTTTGGAGAAAATGACACAAAAATAACACTTAAACTTGAAAAATCTCAACATGGTTATTTGAATTTGCAACATCCCACTTTAGGCATAAGTGATCAATTTGGGATTATAAATTTGCTGAAATAACCATGTTGCCTTTTATTTTATTTGTTGTTTTTCAAAAAACCAAGTGCCCCCAGCCAGTGGTGCTCAATGGAGCTCAGGTGGCCGCCGGAGCTTGGTCACCAGAGCTCTAACCACTAGCAACAATTTTTTTGAAAATTTTTACAACTTCAGTAATGGTTAACAAGTTCTGTAATGCTATTAATAAGTTTAGTATAGCAGTTAATAATAAGTTTTCCAGAAAATTCAAAAAGTAGCATGTTTATAATTTCAATAATGCCGTTAAAAAGTTCAGTATAATATTTAACAACAAGTTTTCTAAAAAAATTCAAAAAGTTGCATTTTTATAACTTTTGTAACTACTTTTTTTGAAAATTTTTACAACTTCAATAAAACAGTTAACAAGTTTTGTAATGTTATTAACAAGTTCAGTATAGTAATTAACAATAGGTTTTTTAGAAAAGTCAAAAAGTAGTATTTTTACAACTTCAATAATACCGTTAAAAAGTTTCGTAACTTTATTAACAAATTCGGTGTAACATTTAACAACAGATTTTTTAGAAAATTCAAAAAGTGGTATTTTTACAACTTCAATAACACGGTCAACAAGTCATATAATGATGTTAACAACTCCTATGACCATAACAACTCTGAAGTCATTTAACTGATTGTCGGTAGGCGATCGGAGCTCCTATGACGGTTGCCACCAGAGCTCTGGTGACCAATGAAGGCATTTGGTTTTTTAAAAAACAATAAATAAAATAAAAGATAATATGGTTGTTTCAGCAAATTTACAAATTTTAAATTGGTTATTTATGTCTAAATTGGGATTTTGCAAATTCAAGTGACTATTTTGAGATTTTTAAGTTTAAGTGCCATTCTTGTGTTATTTTCCCTATATTTTATTTTATTTATTATTCTAGCGTATTTTATTTTACATGCTCCAATCAAACCTACAATAGAGTCGGCCCATTATTTCATTGCGCAAAATTTTGGCCTTGGAAGGTTATTTTTAATTAATTTAAGATGTCAATTTTTTTTACTAATTTAATATATTCAAGAATAAAATACAATTTTTAAATTTAAAACTATAGACCAATTCACTCAAAAACAAAAAGGAAAACTATAGACCAAGACGAGTCCTAACCGAACAAAACACAATAAACTGCCCCATGTTGGATTGAAAGCTAATGTCCAATCTATTTTCGTCATCGGTTGATGCCAACAGAACAAAACATATTCATCAAGTGACGAGGAAACATCTAGGCAGAAAAGTAATTACACTTAAGGGCTCCAAAATAAGAAATCATGAGAAGGGTTTTTTAAAAAATTTTTTTCAAAAATGGTATATATGAAAATGGCCCATATATTGGACTGGAAACATAATGAGGTTTAAAAATAAGATGCTCAGTAATCAACACTGAAAGCTGAATGGTAACACACATCATCCAAACTGATATACTTTCTTCATGATACCCAAAAACATATTCTCATTACAAGTCAGTTGGTGCTTGGTTTGCTCGGCTTACTTAGCTGGTTATGTTCAAGGAATCCCCAGTATCGGGTGGAGGCTTTATAGCGCAATGATACCAAATGTTTATATTAAATTTTTCCTTAAATATGAGGTCATGAGTTCAAACTTTATTCGAAAAGAATAATATGTAAAAAGAATAATAGATGCATGAATTATGGCCCAACAAAAAAAAAAAAGATGCATGAATTATGGCCAAAAAAACCAACTTCGGTCCCACATAAAAACTCACATTTTGGCTAAAATGATTATCCACGAATCAAAGCAGACAACTCTTGAAAACCTCATGAGACTTGTAACGAATCTCTGCCCAAATATCATCCCAAAGAAAAAAAAGAAAAGTTTCTCTATCTACTCTCTCTTCTACTTTGTTTTGCTCTCGTTTTTTACTTTTAAATTGTTATTTTACATAAATGATTTCAAGTCATATCAGCACGCGCTCTTCAACCTAAATAGTAAATACATTTCACCAACACGGGTTAGGTCTAGCAGAACAAGCTAATCTTTCGTAACATGACGAACCAAAGTTTAAATTCCAGTTAAGAGAAATATTTACATTTAGTGCATGACAGTATTGCTTTTAATGGGACAATGAGTGGCTAACAAAATATATACACACGCACATATAGTGAATACATCTTAGTCGTTCCTTCATTTTGGCTCCTTTGGCCAGCGATTGTATGAGCATGCAAGTCTGTGTGGAAGCTCAATATCTGCAATGGGGGGCTCCATCTCTGGGCTTTTTTCCCCTTCATTCCTGTTCCTCCCCATACTTCCACATCAAGCAGCAACACTATGTATTCTCTCTGTATCTCTATGTGGAATGGTTATAAGTACAGATGTTTTTTAACTTCATTTTTCCTTCTGTGTCAGAGCAGGTTTATCAGATGGTGGACCTTGACACTGCCTGCTGCTTATTGCATTCTCTTTTGTATATTATAGTGGAGAAACTTTAATGAATTCCTTTCCTTTTCATGGATGATGAACAGGATGGCTGTTTGGTGTGCTTCTAATTTAGATTTTGGAAGCGAAATGTAATGTGGCTGCTGGTTTGGAGGTTTGAGTAGAAATCTTGGACTTCGCTGAATTCCTCGAGGTTAATCTCATTGGAGGAGAACTGGAGAATGGCATACGTGATTCTAGGTTTTTGGCGGAAAGCAACACAATGGCATCCTCTGCTTGATTTTTGCAACCAGCAATCAATTTGATATTGGGATTTGGCAGTCACTTTGATGAAGAGTGGAGGCATATATATTCCAATAAATTAAGGCCACCTTTAAAAAAAAATTGACGTGAGAACAAATATGTAACAGAGACAATGCAATAAATCACAAACTGACAGTGGAGAGGAGAGGAACAGGGTTCTCAGATGGTGGACTTTGAAGCTCCTATAATTTCGGCCGCTTATAGCTTACTTATTGCATTTTCCTTTATGTGATATT
Organism: Neltuma alba; assembly: GCF_004799145.2. Taxonomy (NCBI): domain Eukaryota; kingdom Viridiplantae; phylum Streptophyta; class Magnoliopsida; order Fabales; family Fabaceae; genus Neltuma; species Neltuma alba. The sequence goes on from NW_021632952.1 coordinate 13,472, forward strand.
GGAGAAACTTGTATGGATCCCTTCCCTTCACACGGATGAAGAATTAATATTGGAAATTGAAGAAAGTATAATTACATATGATAGTTATACACTGAAGAGAGCAGACACTACAAAAAAATATGTCAATTGTAGCGGTTAAAGTGACACATTTCTAGCGGTTTTAACCGCTACAAATAACATTTGTAGCGGTTAACAAAACTGCTAGAAAACCAGGTGCAAGAAAAAATTTCTAGCGGTTATGGCAACCGCTACACAGCATGGTCAAAACGCTAGACATTTTCTAGCGGTTAAAAACTGCTAGAAAATGCTAACAGGAGAAAAATTTATAGCGGTTCCATAACCACTAGAAACATTCTAAACCAAACCGGGAATTAAATATTTTCATTATCGTGCCAAAATTTCTAGCGGTTACAGAACCGCTAGAAATTTTAGGGAAATTAAATTTTTCCGTTAATTAAATTTTTGGAATGGCACCAAAAAATATTTCTAGTGGTTTGAACCGCTAGAAATTTTGGCGCAAAATTTAAATTTAACGAAATATTGTAACGGTTTAGAACCGCTAGAAATTTTTACCGTGCCAGAAAAAAATTTGTGGTTTTTCATTATTAGAAAATATAATATTATAATTTTAAAAACCATTAAATAAATTATGTTGAATAATTTTTGTTAATTTGTATAATTAGTTATATGTTACATTTTATATATTTAAATTTTGTAATAAACAATATGTAATTAAATTATGAGTGTGTCAAAAGAAGTGAATTTAATTTAATAAGATAATTGAATTGAATATTTAATAAGAGAGTTGAATTGAAGATGAGATAGTTTGTAATATTAACCTATAGTGTTAGGTTGAGGAGTATTTGAATCAGTTGAGGAGGGTATGACAAGTGTGAAGAAGAAAAATCTGAAAGAAAAGGAGAAATAAATATGTTAGTAAATTTTAAGTAAAAACAAATAAAAGAAACAATGAATTATAAAATAAAATTCACTTACCATACAGTAAAGAGAAAGAAACCACCATATGAGAGAGTAAGAAAAAAAGAGAGAATTATGAGGAAGAATAGGAGAGGAAAGAAAAGAGATAGAGTAAATGAATGTAGAGAAGATATGATATTTATAGAGATCAGCGACACATTTGTAGCGGTTTTTTTGTAGTGTTTATTGCATTTTGTAGCTGTTAGTCATTTTCTAGCGTATACATAACCGCTAGTATTGTGTAGCGGTTATGTTTGTAGCGTTTATAACCGCTACAAATTATAATTTTGTATAATAAATTTGTAGCGGTTATGTAACCGCTACAAATGTATTTTTTTTATTTTTTAAAAATCTGTACGAATTTTAATTTATACATATGTATTTATGGACAGAAAATTCTTTTAATAATAAAGATTTTGGATGCTGCTATTATCCATCATCATCCGGCCTGAAAGGACACATTTTAAAAAAATTTGTTAAATTTATAATGTATTTGGAAAAAATTAGTAATTAGTAGTTAATTATTTAAATAATTTAAGAAAAGATGTGTACCTGATAATTGGCAAATTATCATCTCCTTGAGGAAAGAAGTCTTCAAAATTTGAGGGTCGGAAGGGTTCACTGTCGTAAATAATGTCACCATCACCCATATCATAAAGATCCCGTGGCTTGAGGTGAACGACCATATTCCAGTCTTTATGTTTCTCGTCCTCGACATAGTAAATTTGGTGTGCCTCAGAAGCAAGGATATATGGCTCATCATCTTCAGATGCCCCCGTATGAATAAGTCTAGAGAAATTAACTGAGGTGATGCCCAAATGGTCAATAGCGAGTCCCCGTGAAGTTGTCGTATTTGCCTAGGAGCACTTGAACAGTGTCACGGTGAAAAGCTGGTAACTCAACTCAATAATGTCAATTAGCTTTCCATAGTAAGTGACGCCTCCAAAGCGCATATCGCAATCACTACTGCTAGCATAACATCTCGTTCCGAATGTCCCGCAAACTCCAGAGTTTTGTGTGAGCAATCCCTGATCACGTCCAACCGTACAGAACTTGAAGTCGTTGACATTATACGCGGTAAACCTTCGTGCATGGTCTAACGGACCAAGAGAAAGAGCTTTGAATTCATCTGTGTATGGGCTGTTGTCATTACGTATTCGACGTGTAAACCAACTAGGAAACTCTTTGTGGACTCTTTTATCAATGTCAGCAGAACGCGCACGCCCCCGTAGCTGACGCCTGAGGTAACTCCTAAACTCACTATAGTAAAGTGTAATTTGTTAGAAGAGTCAGTAAGAAACAAATATAAAGTGTAAAAGCTAGTGAGCTTATATGATATATATACTTACTGCATGAAGGGTTCAACTTGGCTGCAATTTATCAAAACGTGTTTGTGTGCCTGGAGTTTCTCTGTAGGAGTGAGTCTGAAGAATTCATATCCTCCAACTGGTTTCCCAACAGGAGGAAATAAAATTGACGTGGAAGGACCAGGAGGAGAATCATCTACGCGACGTGGGCGGTTAAAAGATGTCTCCATGTCATCAAAGTACCTTGAACAGAAAGTTAGGACCTCATCTCCGGAATAACCTTCTGCTATTGACCCCTCCGGCCATGTCTCATTCCTAACATATGATTTTAATTTTCCCAAGTACCTGTAAGTTAAAATTGCATTAATAATTACGAGTAAATGAAAGAACAATGTGAAATTTAAAGAGGCGGGAATAAAAGATAATCTAGTACCTCTCTATAGGGTACATCCATCGATAGTGAACTGGGCCAGCAACCTTTGCTTCTCGAAAAAGGTGGATAGTCAAGTGAACCATAACAGTAAAGAATGATGGAGGAAATATCATCTCCAAGTGACAAAGTGTAAGAAAATTTTATTTTGCAGATGATCAAGCTCTTCCGCTATCAAGACCTTCGCACACAACTTCTTGAAAAATGAACATAATTCTACTAAAACCACTGATACATCAGAAGGAAGTGTGTTTTTCAAGGCCAATGGAAGTAACTGTTGCATAAGAACATGAGAGTCATGACTTTTCAACCCAGTAACCTTTCGAGCCTGCAGATCGATACACCTTGAGATGTTGCTAGAATATCCATCTGGTACTTTTATGTTCTTCAACGTCGAGAGGAAGATATCCTTGTTCTGCTTTGTCAAGGTGAATTTAGCTGGTTGAAACTTGTCATTTTCATCAGGCCAAGCCTCTTCACGAATTCCCCAGGCCCGTAAATCTTTTCTAGCTGCGAGATGGTCTTTGGACTTTCCAGCTTCATTGAGCAACGTATATAGCACATTATCGCACACATTTTTTCAATGTGCATAACATCCAAACTGTGTCGTAGCAAATTAGGTTCCCAATAAGGAAGAGTGAAAAATATGCTTCTCTTCCGCCATTGCATAGGTTGCGTATCAGATGTCCCACGAGATCGTCATCCCAATCGTTCGGGATCCACACTCTTACCAAACTCGACATGAACATCTTCTAACTGCCGCAAAATATCCATACCAGACAAAGTAACAGGAGGATCTCTCTTCTCTTGTTTCCCATCGAAGCGAATCCGTTGCAATCTAAGTCTGTGCTTGGAATCAAGGAACCGTCGATGTCCTATGAAGCACCACTTGCGACTGTGTGGAAGGCGACATGGCACAGAATCAAAATTGCACTCAGGACAGGCCAACCCAGTATGCACATTCCAGCCAGACAAAGTTTCCAAACTGGGAAAATCACTTATTGTCCACATCAAGGCTGCACGGAGATTGAATAGTTGCTTGTCATGTGAGTCATATGCCTCAACACCATTCGTCTATAGGTCGATCAATTCGTGTATCAACAGTTGCAGGTATACGTCAATATCATTTCCTAGTGCTTTCTTGCCAGGAATGATCATGGAAAGCAAAAAGGAGCTCTGCTTCATGCACATCCAAGGTGGTAGATTGTATGGAATTAACACCACCGGCTATATACTGTAACTTGTGCTCATGTTTCTAAAGGGATTGAAACCATCGGTTGCCAATGCAAGACGTACATTTCTAGGATCATTGGCAAAGTCTGGAAATTTCGCATCAAATGCTTTCCACGCCTCTGAGTCTCGTGGGTGCCTTAACCTACCATCTAGATTTTCCCCAGTCGCGTGCCACCTCATGTGCTGAGCCATTTTTGATGACATATACATTCTTTGCAACTGTGGTTTCAACGGAAAGTATCTAAGAAAATAATATATTAAACATTTAAAATACCGAATATTTAAATACTAAATATCGACTCAATTTAAAAAAATTGATGACATAATCAATTGTTTTAAGAATTTCAAATATCGAATATTTAGAGACGGAACAAGTAATACACTGTAATAATTTGTACCTGAGAATTTTGGCCGGTTTCTTCTTTTGCTTCTTGCCCTTCCGTACCGACTTATAGCGTGACATCTTGCATCTCGTACAAATCTCTTTGTTGGCATCATCTCCCCAGTATAGCATACAGTCGTTTGGGCATGCATCTATCTTCTTATAGTTCAAGCCAAACTTGTTAATAATCTTTTTTGCTTCGTAAAAAGATGGAGGGAATTCAGCTTGGGGGAAAGAATCTCCCAGTAATTCCAGCAACATGGACATCGCCTTGTCAATCATACCGCACAAGCATTTGATATGATACAGCCTAACCAAGAATGACAACTTCGAATACTTTGTGCACCCAGAATAAAGAGGCTTGTCAGCTTCGGTCATGAGGTTAAAAAATTCCCGAGCAGTTTCGTTTCTTAGAAACTCCGGTAAAGGTCCCTCTACTTCATCTTCGTTGGGATTCGGGCTTTCGTGAACACCAAAAGCATCACGCATAGCATCATTCACGGCATCGGCTTCATCCACTCAAACTCCCATCCGTGAAACTACTGGAACTGACTTAGCACCCATATCTAGTCGTTCCCCATGTAGTTGCCAAAATACGTACTCTCGCGGAAAGGGCTTAAAGATTAAATGTTCTCTAACAATATCTTTGGGATGCCACTTTTTGAAATTACATTTAGGACAGGGACACTGAATCTTACCATTTACAGCAGCATTGACGAAAGCAAAATCCAAGAAATAGTTTAGACCAACCGAGTATTGCGAAGTCGACCGGTGAAAGTTGATCCACGACCGATCCATCACTAATATTGCTCAAATTTCGTGAAAATATGACATAGGAAGCTCAAAGAGAAGTTAAAATGGAATTCAGTTAGAGTGCTTCAGCTTATAAAGGAGGCTGCCAATGAAGTGGAACGGTCATTTTTTTGTAGTGGTTACAAAACCGCTACAAATTTGTAGCGGTTACAACGGAAATTTTCATTTTCTAACGGTTATTAACCGTTAGATATTCAAAATATCGGTTACAAACCGATAGAAATTTCTAGCGGTTTTAACGGGAATTTTATTTCCAACGGTTTTGAAATTTCTAGCGGTTACAAACCACTAGAAAATTACATAATTTTCTAGCGGTTTTGTAACCGCTAGAAAAGTTTAACGTTGTTTCAGAGATCTGGCTGAATTTTCTAGCGGTTTTAGAACCGTTAGAAATATTTCGCCTTGATTTTCTTGTGGTTTATAAACCGCTAGAAATGATATTATTTTTAAATATTAAATATAAATACTATGCAATAAATTAATAACATTACAAAAATAAATATTTATTAAATTAATAAATAATTATACAATTATTTTGGTTAATTAAAATGTTTAACGTGTTTAATAAATTGTAATGTTCATGTTGTAATAAATAAATAAATATTTCAGTATTAATTAATACTTGACATAAATAAAATCATAGAAATAAATAAATAAAGTAAACAAATAAATATAAAATTTAAATAAACATCTAAATAGTGCATAAAATCATAAAATCAAAATTCTAATAAAATCCTATACAATGAAAGCAAGATAAATCATGGGTGAGGGGTAGAAGCAGCATCATCGTGATCATCCTCCGCTGGATCCTCCGGCTGGGGGTGGGCAGGCCGCTGAACGTGCTGGGACTGGAATGGCGGATGGGGGGTAGGGGCGGGACTGGTGGCAGGTGTAGGTCGGGGATCTCAGGAATCGTGATGTTTGGAGCCATACGGACCACCACATGACGCATAGCCGTAGCAGCTGCCAAGAGCTAGTCAAGCTGCACCTGGAACTGAGCATCACGCTCCTGCAGCTGACGATCACGCTCCTGCAGCAGACGCAGCTTGACCAGCTCTTGGCAGCTGCTACGGCTGCGTCATGTGGTGGTCAGTATAGCTCCAAACATCTCGGTTCCTGAGATCCCCGACCTACACCTGCCACCAGTCCCGCCCCTACCCCCCCATCCGCCAGTCCAGTCCCAGCAGGTTGAGCGGCCTGCCCACCCCCAGCCGGAGGATCCAGCAGAGGATGATCACGATGATGCTGCTTCTGCCCCTCACCCATGATTTATCTTGCTTTCATTGTATGGGATTTTATTAGAATTTTGATTTTATGGTTTTATATACTATTTAGATATTTATTTAAATTTTATATTTATTTGTTTACTTTATTTATTTATTTCTATAATTTTATTTATGTCAAGTATTAATTAATATTGAAATATTTATTTATTTATTACAACATCAACATTAGAATTTATTAAACACGTTAAACATGTTAATTAATCAAAATAATTCTATAATCATTATTAATTTAATAATATTTATTTTTGTAATGTTATTAATTTATTGCGCAGTATTTCTATTTAATATTTAAAAATAATATCATTTGTAGCGGTTCTAAAACCGTTAGAAAATTTAACTGAATTTTATTACATCGTGAAACTTTCTAGCGGTTTATGAAAAACCGCTAGAAAATAAATTACCTCATTTTCTAGCGGTTGATAAAAACCGCTAGAAAATTACCTAATTTTACGTAATTTTCTAGCGGTTTTATAACCGCTAGAAATTTCAAAACCATTGGAGACAAAATTCCCGTTAAACCGCTAGAAATTTCTATCGGTTTGTAACCGATATTTTGAATTTCTAGCGGTTAATAACCGCTGGAAAATGAAACTTTCTGTTCAAACCGCTACAAATTTGTAGCGGTTTTGTAACCGCTACAAAAAAATGACCGTTCCACCAGCCTCCTTTATAAGCTGAAGCACTCCAACTGAATTCCATTTTAACTTCTCTTTGAGCTTCCTGTGTCATATTTTCACGAAATTTGAGCATTATTAGTGATGGATAGGTCGTGGATCAACTTGCACCGGTCGACTCCGTAATACTTGGCTGGTCTAAACTATTTCTTGGATTTTGCTTTCGCCAATGCTGCCGTAAATGGTAAGATTCAGTGTCCCTGTCCTAAATGTAATTTCAAAAAGTGGCATCCCAAAGAAATGAAACTTTAATCTTTAAGCCTTTTCCGCGAGAGTACGTATTTTGGCAACTACATGGGGAACGGCTAGATATGGGTGCTGAGTCAATTCCAGTAGTTTCACGGATGGGAGTTCGAGTGGATGAAGCCGATGCCGTGAATGATGCTGTGCGTGATGCTTTTGGTGTTCACGAAAGCTCAAATCCCAACGAAGATGAAGTAAAGGGACCTCAACCGGAGTTTCTAAGAAATGAAACTGCTCGGGAATTTTTTGACCTCACGACCGAAGCTGACAAGCCTCTTTATTCTAGGTGCACAAAGTATTCGAAGTTGTCATTCTTGGTGAGGCTGTATCACATCAAATGCTTGTGCGGTATGACTGACAAGGCGATGTCCATGTTGCTGGAATTACTGGGAGATGCTTTCCGCCAAGCTAAATTCCCTCCATCTTTTTACGAAGCAAAAAAGATTATTAATAAGCTTGGCTTGAACTATAAGAAGATAGATGCATGCCTAAACGACTGTATGCTATACTGGGGAGATGATGCCAACAAAGAGATTTGTACGAGATGCAAGACGTCACGCTATAAGTCGGTACGGAAGGGCAAGAAGCAAAAGAAGAAACCGGCCAAAATTCTCAGGTACAAATTATTACAGCGTGTTACTTGTTCCGTCTCTAAATATTCGATATTTGAAATTCTTAAAACAATTGATTATGTCATCAATTTTTTTAAATTGAGTCGATATTTAGTATTTAAATATTCGGTATTTTAAATTTTTAATATATTATTTTCTTAGATACTTTCCTTTGAAACCACGGTTGCAAAGAATGTATATGTCATCAAAAATGGCTCAGCATATGAGGTGGCACGCGACTGAGGAAAATCTAGATGGTAGGTTAAGGCACCCACGAGACTCGGAGGTGTGGAAAGCATTTGATGCGAAATTTCCAGACTTTGCCAATGATCCTAGAAATGTACGTCTTGCATTGGCAACTGATGGTTTCAATCCCTTCGGAAACATGAGCACAAGTTACAGTATCTGGCCGGTGGTGTTAATTCCATACAATCTACTACCTTGGATGTGTATGAAGCAGAGCTCCTTTTTGCTTTCCATGATCATTCCTGGCAAGAAAGCACCAAGAAATGATATTGACGTATACCTGCAACTGTTGATACATGAATTGATCGACCTATGGACGAATGGTGTTGAGGCATATGACTCACATGACAAGCAACTATTCAATCTCCGTGCAGCCTTGATGTGGACAATAAGTGATTTTCCCAGTTTGGAAACTTTGTCTGGCTGGAATGTCCATACTGGGTTGGCCTGTCCTGAGTGCAATTTTGATTCTGTGCCATGTCGCCTTCCACACAGTCGCAAGTGGTGCTTCATAGGACATCGACGGTTCCTTGATTCCAAGCACAGACTTAGATTGCAACGGATTCGCTTCGATGGGAAACAAGAGAAGAGAGATCCTCCTGTTACTTTGTCTGGTATGGATATTTTGCGGCAGTTAGAAGATGTTCATGTCGAGTTTGGTAAGAGTGTGGATCCCGAACAATTGGGATGACGATCTCGTGGGACATCTGATACGCAACCTATGCAATGGCGGAAGAGAAGCATATTTTTCACTCTTCCTTATTGGGAACCTAATTTGCTATGACACAGTTTGGATGTTATGCACATTGAAAAAAATGTGTGCGATAATGTGCTATATACGTTGCTCAATGAAGCTGGAAAGTCCAAAGACCATCTCGCAGCTAGAAAAGATTTACGGGCCTGGGGAATTCGTGAAGAGGCTTGGCCTGATGAAAACGACAAGTTTCAGCCAGCTAAATTCACCTTGACAAAGCATAACAAGGATATCTTCCTCTCGACGTTGAAGAACATAAAAGTACTAGATGGATATTCTAGCAACATCTCAAGGTGTATCGATCTGCAGGCTCGAAAGGTTACTGGGTTGAAAAGTCATGACTCTTATGTTCTTATGCAACAGTTACTTCCATTGGCCTTGAAAAACACACTTCCTTCTAATGTATCGGTGGTTTTGGTAGAATTATGTTCATTTTTCAAGAAGTTGTGTGCGAAGGTCTTGGTAGCGGAAGAGCTTGATCAGCTGCAAAATAAAATTATTCTTACACTTTGTCACTTAGAGATGATATTTCCTCCATCATTCTTTACTGTTATGGTTCACTTGACTGTCCACCTTGTTCGAGAAGCAAAGGTTGTTGGCCCAGTTCACTATCGATAGATGTACCCTATAGAGAGGTACTAGATTATCTTTTATTCCCGCCTCTTTAAATTTCACATTGTTCTTTCATTTACTCGTAATTATTAATGCAATTTTAACTTACAGGTACTTGGGAAAATTAAAATCATATGTTAGGAATAAGGCATGGCCTGAGGGGTCAATAGCAGAAGGTTATTCTAGAGATGAGGTCCTAACTTTCTGTTCGAGGTACTTTGATGACATGGAGACATCTTTTAACCGCCCGCGTCGCGTAGATGATTCTCCTCCTGGTCCTTCCACATCAACTTTATTTCCTCCTGTTGGGAAACCAGTTGGAGGATATGAATTCTTCAGACTCACTCCTACAGAGAAACTCCAGGCACACAGACACGTTTTGATAAATTGCAGCCAAGTTGAACCCTTCATGCAGTAAGTATATATATCATATAAGCTCACTAGCTTTTACACTTTATATTTGTTTCTTACTAACTCTTCTAACAAATTACACTTTACTATAGTGAGTTTAGGAGTTATCTCAGGCGTCAGCTACGGGGCCGTGCGCGTTCTGCTGACATTGATAAAAGAGTCCACAAAGAGTTTCCCAGTTGGTTTACACGTCGAATACGTAATGACAACAGCCCATACACAGATGAATTCAAAGCTCTTTCTCTCGGTCCGTTAGACCATGCACGAAGGTTTACCGCGTACAATGTCAACGGCTTCAAGTTTTGTACGGTTGGACGTGATCAGGGATTGCTCACACAAAACTCTGAAGTTTGCGGGACATTCGGAACGAGATGTTATGCTAGCAGTAGTGATGGCGATATGCGCTTTGGAGGCATCACTTACTATGGAAAGCTAATTGACATTATTGAGTTGAGTTACCAGCTTTTCACCGTGACATTGTTCAAGTGCTCCTGGGCAAATACGACAACTTCACGAGGACTCGCTACTGACCATTTGGGCATCACCTCAATTAATTTCTCTAGACTTATTCATACGGGGCATCTGAAGATGATGAGCCATATATCCTTGCTTCTGAGGCACACCGAATTTACTATGTCGAGGATGAGAAACATAAAGACTGGAATATGGTCGTTCACCTCAAGCCATGGGATCTTTATGATATGGGTGATGGTGACATTATTTACGACAGTGAACCCATCCAACCCTCGAATTTTGAAGACTTCTTTCCTCAAGGAGATGATAATTTGCCAATTATCAGGTATACGTCTTTTCTTAAATTATTTAAATAATTAACTACTAATTACTAATTTTTTCCAAATACATTATAAATTTAACAAATTTTTTTAAAATGTGTCCTTTCAGGCCGGATGATGATGGAGAATAGCAGCATCCAAAATAAATTATTAAAAAAATTTTCCGTCCATAAATACATATGTATAAATTAAAATTCGTACAGTTTTTTAAAAATAAAAAAAGTTTAATTTGTAGCGGTTAAATAACCGCTACAAATTTATTTTACACAATTATAATTTGTAGCGGTTATTAACCGCTACAAATACATATCTATAAATTAAAATTCGTTCAGATATTTAAAAATAAAAAAATTAAATTTGTAGCGGTTATTAACCGCTACAAATATATATCTATAAATTAAAATTCGTTCAGCTTTTTAAAAATAAAAAAAATTAAATTTGTAGCGGTTAATAACCGCTACAAAATACTAGCGGTTATATATACGCTAGAAAATGAATAACAGCTACAAAATGCAATGAAACGCTACAAAATCACCGCTACAAATGTGTCGCTGATCTCTATAAATACCATATCTTCTCTACATTTATTTACTCCATCTCTTTTCTTTCCTCTCCTATTCTTCTTCATAATTCTCTCTTTTTTTCTTACTATCTCATATGGTGGTTTCTTTCTCTTTACTATATGGTAAGTGAATTTTATTTTATAATTCATTGTATCTTTTATTTGTTTTTATTTAAAATTTACTAACATATTTATTTCTCCTTTTCTTTCAGATTTTTCTTCTCCACACTTGTCATGCCCTCCTCAACTGATTCAAATACTCCTCAACCTAACACTATAGGTTCAATATTACAAATATATCATCTTCAATTCAACTATCTTATTAAATATTCAATTAAATTATCTTATTAAATTAAATTCACTTCTTTTGACACATTCATAATTTAATTACGTATTGTTTATTACAAAATTTAAATATATAAAATGTAACATATAACTAATTATACAAATTAACAAAAATTCTTCAACATAATTTATTTAATGGTTTTTAAAATTATTATATGAAAAACCAAAAAAATTTTTTCTGGCATGGTAAACATTTCTAGCGGTTCCGAACCGCTAGAAATATTTCGTCAAATTTAAATTTTGCGCCAAAATTTCTAGTGGTTCAAACCGCTAGAAATTTTTTTTGCCGCCATTCCAGAAATTTAATTGGCGGGAAAATTTAATTTCCCAAACATTTCTAGCGGTTCTCTAACCGCTAGAAATTTCCGCACACTACTGAAATTATTTATTTCCCGGCAAAATTGATTTGGTTTAGCATCTTTCTAGCGGTTATAAAACCGCTAGAAATTTTATTCCGGGCACATTTTCTAGCGGTTTTATAACCGCTAGAAATGTTTTTCCTTTATATATTTTCTAGCGGTTATAAACCGCTAGAAAGTTTCTAGCATTTTGACCATAATGTGTAGCGGTTGCCATAACCGCTAGAAATTTTTTCTTGCGCCTGTTTTTCTAGCGGTTTTGTTAACCGCTACAAATGTTATTTGTTGCGGTTAAAACCGCTAGAAATTTATCACTCTAACCGCTACAATTGACATATTTTTTTGTAGTGTAGAAATGATTTATAAATACGACAAGAGGAGTGTTAATTATGCACAACTACACCTCATATATTAAATGTTGCGTCTTTTAGTCAAGTAGGAGTTAGGACTCTATGTAATTTACCAATTAAATAAACATATTTTTTTGTATCTCAGAATTGGTCTCTTGGCTCCTTGTTAAATCTTTAATTTTTTGAAAAAAATTTCTTCTTCTAGTCTTGTTATCTTTTTCGTTGAAGTCCTCGCTGAGCCTCTCTTTTTCCTCCCATATGATTGTCTTCTCATTCTCCTGAAAAGTCTTCCTCAATCAATATATAAAAAGTTCTGGCTACGATAGTGCTTCTTTCAACCACGAAAGAGGGTTATTAGTTTCACTTAAAAAAAAAAGAGGGTTATTAGTAAAACAAGTATCGAACATCCAATCAACTAGGTGGCTTTTGCATATTTATTACTATTTCTGGCCCTTAAAATATGAGCTAGTTGACTAATTTGATTAGATTAAAAAAGCTATTTAAGTTAGTTATTTGTAATCAATATTTGTTGTCTTTTCTAAAATATTCTTATTGATTAGGTGTATTAGTTAAAACTATAATTATTACAAGGACCACCTTGAGAGAAAAAATAGATAAATATGAAAGACAAAGTGGATTGAGATCTTATATTTAGAACCAAAATAAAAGTAAAAAGAAAAGCTCTTATATTAGGAATCGGAGGAAGTACATGGCAAACAATCTGTCTAGCTTCCATGCCAACCTCCTATTAATTCCCTCAATAGAACAAAAAACTAAATCCTAGGTATCAAAATTGAAATCAAATGATAAGTACTGATTCATAAAGTTTGGGAATTGTATTGAATATAAGTTAAATATAGGGACTAAATAAAAGACATAAGTAAATTATAAGAATTGGATCTCGGCCAAAAAAAAAAGAAAAAGAATATAAGACCTGGATGATTAATGTCCTCTTATGCTTGATGTGACTATACAGTTCTGAATTTATAAATAATAATCTAGACAAATATTTGTATAAGGGAAAACCATGAGGAAAACAGTGCATTCTTTAATTTGCAAGACTGCTATCCCCCTTTTAAGTTTATTATGAATTATGAATGAGCTAGCTACTACACTATTGAAGCCCAACACCGAATAACACATAGCCCAAATGACTAACGGGCTCTTGTTTGAACCTTTTTCGTTCTAGATCTTTCTTTTCTTATTGCTATACAACTCATTGTCTATAAATAGTGACTTACTATACACATTCATATATAAAAAATGAGATAATTCACAGTGCATTTCTTTCTTCACTTTTTAACTATTTTTTGTCCCTTCATGGTATCAGAGCAAAACATATAGCTCTTGATTATCACTTTGTCCACCCAGCATGCTTTTCTTACCATAGAAGGTATTCTGAGCCACCTGTTGTAGTACAAAGAGCGAATGATTCACCAAGACTCAATTTGTCTCTCTTTTGATATTTCAGCCAACTCAGTGGTCTATATCACTTTCATGCCAGCTGTAAGAGGAGGATGTGGTGGTAGAGCCTTTTCAGGAAGAGGTTCTGGTAGAGGCTACAACACTTTTAATTATGGTAGAGGCCACAACAACTTTAGTAGAGGTCATGGTTTCTATGTTGGTCCCTATAGAGGCTATGCTGGGGGATGAAAATATAGCGGAGGTGGTTGTTTTTCTTCTTTTTAGCTTGACCAAGATATGCCTTGCCAACTTTGCAGACACTTTGGACATACTGCTCTCACTTGTTTTTAGAGAACTAATCATGCACTGCAAGCCTCTCCACCACTATCTCTCTTTTCTCACTACTCTGAATACTCAGACATGGGGAACTCGTGATGGTATCCAGACACAGGAGCTACTTATCATATGACTCATGATTTTTCAAATCTAAATCTTACCTCTACTCCTTACTAGGGTTGGAACAATGTCTTAATGACCTTTTACATATTCACCTTTTGGTAAATTTCTTCTCAATGACTTTTTACATATTACCACTATTTCCAAAAATTTAATGTATGTTTATCAATTTTGCTTTGATAATGATGTGTTTTTTTGAGTTTCACTCTAGTTATTTTTGTGTGAAGGATGAAAAGACCAAGAGACTTCTTCTTCAAGCTCCAAACCACAATAAGATGTGCCCCTTCCTTCCTTCCTTCCTTCCTTCCATCTCTCCTCAAGCTCATTATGGAGTTTATACCTCTCTCTTTCAATAGCATTCTCGTCTTGGTCACCCCACTCTTCGTGTCATTCAAAAAGTACTCCAGTTAAACTCTCTTCCAATTTCATCAAAAGATTTCACTCATCAATGTGCTACTTGTCGCTCTTCAAAAAGTCATCATCTACCTTCTCTTCTGTCACCTCATCGTTCTACTCTTCCTTTTCAACTGATATTTTGTGATGTCTGCGGTCCTTCCCCAATATTATCAATAAACGGCTTTAAGTACTATGCCTTTTTTGTTGGTGATTATTCTAGATATATTTGGCTTTTTCCGTTGAGATCTAGGAATGAACTTCACGCCGTGTTTCATCAATTTAAATCTCTAGTTGAAACGTCTTTCAATTCCAAAATAAGATCTTTTTAGTCAGATTGAGATAGCAAATTTTGATCCTTACACTAGGATTTAATTTCTCTTGGCATCAATCACAAACTCACTTGTCCTCACAATCACACTCAAAAGGGTACTCTAGAATAAAAACACAGAACCATTGTGGAAACTGGCCTAGCTCTAATGCAACATGCTTCTATGCCACATAAATAATGGACTTATGCTTTCAATACAACTGTTTATTTACTTAATGGGCTTCCAAGTCCAATTCTAAATGGCAAATCTCCTTTAAAATTATTACTTAACTTGAAGCCTAACTATACTTTTTTGAGGATCTTTTGTTGTGGATGTTGGCCTAATTTGAGGCCCTATGCATTGAACAAGCTAAGCCCGAGATCTTAACTGTGTGTGTTTCTCGGCTATGCACCAAATCAGATGGGATATCTTTGCCTTCCTTTGCCTATTGGACGCATGAACACTTCAAGAGATGTAATATTTGATGAGACTTGCTTTCCCTTTTCAAACCAAGATGTTACACGACCCAATCCATCTAATTTAACCAATTTTGCCTTTATTTCTCTTACAACCCAATATTCCTAGCCCACTTTCTTCACCAAGTTCAAACACTTTACCGATAACACAAAGCCCAAATAAACATTCCTCACTAAGCCCAAGTCCAAACACTCTACCTAACCCTATACCCTTTCCTTCTTCTACTTTGCTGTCACCTCACACTCTCCCATGCCGCAAAATCATCATCCTCTCCCTCACCTACAACGTCTCAATCTGTACCTTCCTCGCCATCGCCTCAACTCCCTCCTCCTACCTATCACATGATTACTATATCCAAAGCCAACATCTTCAAAGCCAAAGCTCTCTTACTAGATTTCATTTTTGTCGTACACCATAAAGCCTCTTACTATGCCTTAGGTCATGTGTCTACAGTTCTAACTTCTATTGCTCAAGCTCTTAAGTCTCCATCATGGTGTAAGGCTTTAGATGACGAAGTTCAAGCTCTACTTGCTACTCAGACATGGTAGCTTGTCCCTTCTTCTCCTTCCATGATTATTATTGGGTGTAAATGAGTTTTTGGCCGATGGTTCCTTAGATAAGTGCAAAGCTTGACTTGTGGCGAAGGGTTTTTGTTAGCAACCTGGAATTGATTTTGTTGAAACCTTCTCTCCTGTGGTAAAGCTTGTGATTGTCTGACTTATTCTTTCCATTGCTCTCTCAAAAGGTTGGTTGATCAATCAAATAGATGTTAGCAATGCTTTTCTTCATGTTCACCTAAATGAAGAAGTTTACATGCACCACCATCCTGGTTTTGTTCATCCTGATTATCCTACACGTGTGCAAGCTTCAAAGAGCAATATATGGTCTTAAGCAAGCCCCAAGGGCTTGGTTTGCTTGACTTAGTGCCAGATTGTTTGAGATTGGTTTTTGTGCTTCAAGGTCAGACTCTTCCTTGTTCATCTGCCACACTTCTAAGTATACTATTTATGTTCTGATTTATGTGGATAATATTATTATGACTAGAGCTTCCCCTGCTATGATTCAAGAATTATTTGATGCTTTAAGCTGCACTTTTCCTGTCAAGAATCTTGGTGCTTTACACTACTTCTTAGGTGTTGAGGTTAAATATATATCCTTTGGCATAGTTTTTCCTCAACAAAAATATATTTTAGATTTTCTTGACAAAGTAAAAATGTCTCATGCTCATCTTGTTTCTACACTTATTGCTGCTAATAATACTCTTTCAGCTTATATTGGAATTGATTTTGCCGATCCTCAGTATTATCAAAGTATACTGGGTAGTCTTCAGTATCTTAGCTTTACTAGACTAGATATCATCTTTGTTGTTAATTGTGTATGCCAATTCATGCATCAGGCTAAGGAACATCATTGGATAGCAATTAAACGAATTCTTCAGTATTTACGCGGTACTTCTTACTATGCTCTTCACCTTAGATAATCATCTTCATCTCAGCTATTTGCCTTTTCTGATGTTGATTGGGGTGGCAATGTTGATGATGCGACATCCACAATTGGCTTTGCTATTTATTTTGGTCCAAATCTGGTAGCCTAGAGTTTAAAGAAGCAACCCACTGTTACTCGGTCAAGTACAGAAGTAGAATATAAAGCCATAGCTATAGCTTCTAGTGATTTGATATGGCTTCAACAACTTCTTCATGAACTGCACATTGTTCTACCCGATGCTTTATTCTTATATTGCGATAATCTTGGTGCTACTTACCTTGTAGCTAATCCTATTTTTCACTCTAGAGTAAAACATATAGCTCTTGATTATCACTTTGTTTGAGAACGCCTTGCCACTAGTCTTCTTAATGTTCTTCATATATCTTCAAAGGATATAGCTGACATTCTTACTAAGCCCCTGCCATCATCCAAATTTGCAGCTCTCAAATCGCTACCAGCCCAGTTCCACTGGCAGGGGAGTATTGAAGCCCAACACCAAACAGTACAAAGCCCAAATGACTAATGGGCTCTTGTTTGAAATTTTGTCATTCTAGATCCTTCTTTTCTTATTGCTGTATAACTCACTGCTTGTAAATGGTCACTTACTGTGCACATTCATATATGAAACATGAGATAATTCACAATGCATTTCCTTCTTCATTCTTTTTTGACTATTTTTTACTCTCTCTATACACATGTAATGCACTTATACATATCAATTAGTCAATGGAAAAGTACACTATATACGGACAAAAGATAATGATCGATGGTGTCCAATCTTTAATTCGCTTTCGGAGCAACATATAAAAAGAACAGAGGCAATATAAAGGGAATCAAATATACATTAAAATATACCCCACTAATTAATCTTTTTTTTTGGACCGTACTAATTACTTTTTTTTTGGACCACACTAATTAATCTTTTTAATCGGACCACACTAAATTTTTCTTTTTTGGGGAAATATCAAGTTATGAACATAACAAGTCATGCAGATATAATGCGGCTAATCATCGATGTAAAAGCCACGCTACTGAAGATTCATAATAATTTTCGTCCCCTTAAACATGGAGATAGACCCACATATCATATCTAGTTGGCGTATATTGAAGCTAGAATCTAGATCTTGAAGTGTAAAAAGAAAACATATTAACTAGCTAGGCAGCCCAGAGGGAGATCGATCGAAAACACAATAACATTAAATAGTGGAAGTTATATATTAATCATTTTCCACGTTTATCGTCTCATCATCATATTGTTCCTCTGCATTGTTGTGATGAGTTTCCGTGCCTTGTGCTGTGACATGATTATTATTATTATTATTATTATTATTATTATTATTGGATAGTTTCAACAGATAGTTGTAGGACAGGAACATAGCCAGTAGGAGGATAAGGGAGGACAGGTTGATGATGAACCACTTGATGAGAGAGACCAGAACCAGCAAGAGCAGCTCACATGCGATAATTCCAGAAACATGGCACGCCAGAGCCTTCAAATAATCCAGTGACCCATGATCACTGGTTTGATCCGACGGGATAGTTAAGAGTGCAACGACGTGGACAATTTTTGATATCAGGAAAAGCATCATCGTAACCATGTGGTCTTTGAAAGGGCTGCTGCTCAATCCTTGATACTTCATTCCAATCAAAGCAAGAAGCAATCCAGTTAGGTATGCATAAATTGTGTGGGATGGAACAATATCCGAAGCCCTTCACAAATATTAAAGCAAGGGGTTAGGATTAAGAAATCAAAATATGCATATATATATATATATAGAGAGAGAGAGAGAGAGAGAGAGACAAAACAACATAAGATGATCGAAGAAGTTGATGACTCACTTCGGTGGTGTAGCATGAATTGGCACGATAATATTTGGGGGGTCAAACAAGCAACGAAGAAGCCTAGAGATCGAATTTCTCATAACGCTGAATAGAATGTTAAGGAGACTCTCCGGAGAAGCGCATGTAAATAAGTGGCTTGATGAGTATCCTTCTATCTATATAAACCATCTCCCTGCGGATTAAATAAAATATTGCCAAGATGGAAGTGACGTCTTAGTTGGGTTTCAATACTGTTCTTTAGATATAATCTGAGAGAAATCAGAGAATAGAGGCTTTTACACCCCCCCCAAAATTTTGTTAAAAAAAATTTTGTAGAGCTTTTAGCCCCTCATTTTCCCAAAAAAAAAAATCCTTCTGAAGCATTTATTAAATTTTTCTGATATATTCCTATTAAAAAGTATTTATTAGTAAGATCAATTATTAAAAGTCACCAACCAGATATTAAACGATAGTATGTATGAAAATTGTATTTTTAACATATTTATTATTAATCTAACTTATTTCAACTACATTTTTAATCTCTTCCACTCTTATAAAAAGGATTGAAGAGGGTATATAATATAATTTGTGCGTATGTATACTAATATTGTCCTATTTATAACACACTTCTAACATGTTTTACTAGAATTCAAAAAACTTAAATCTCATTAACTACGTCGTAAAATTTACTTCATATGATTTTTATTATATAAGGCACCAAGTAAAGGCAACAACTAGAAGGTAATGTTCTTAGTCTTTTTTACGAGGCACTTAGTTTCAAAGAGTATTAAATATTTTTTTATATTTACTCACATTTAATAAGGGTGGTAGGAGAGAGTAAAAATAAAAATGATATCGGAATTTAGTGTATGTAGTTAATAAAGGTAATATTAGAAATAATTTGAATTTTATGATAAACTGAATGTTTTTAATTGTTTTTATTGATACCTGTGAATTAGTTAAAAATGAATTATGAAAAGAAGTGAAGGAATAATAACTTTCAAACTTTACCCATATTTAATATTTATATTTTTCAAAAAATTAAAATCATAGTTTACACAGTCATAAATAAAAGGTAAATAAAATTGTATATTCATGTATAAAAATTTAATGATGTCACTTTGTAGATATATAAAAAAAAAAAAAAACTCTTTCCACCTTACAAATATGACTACAAGAGCATTATCCCTCCAGTTCTTATTATAGTGTGCCTTATAGATAGAGTTCTTAATCTTATAAGACATTTGACACTTCTAAAAAAGAATTGTATATTTATTTCATATATAGTCATATGTAATAAGAATAGTGAGGGAGAACATAAATTAATATGACATTGGAGTTTAGTGTGATTAATAAAGATAATCTTAAAAATTATTTAAATTTATAACAAATCTAATAGCTTTAATTATTTTTATTAATATATACTTCTCCAGTCCTAAATATAAGATCTATTTTGTAGTATAATTAAAGCTATTGAATTACACTACAAAATGAGTTTTATATTTATGACCGGAAGAGTATATATTAATAAAAATAATTAAAGCTGTTAATTACACTGCAAAATAAATCTTATCTTTAGGACTTGAAGAGTATATGAATTAGTTGGACGTGACTCATACAGAGAAATCCAATCTTGGTAAATAATGTAGATCACAACCTCTTTAAAAACAACCCTAGCCTAGTCTAAGGGCCGATCATTCTTCCCCTTTTCTTGGTTTTTCACGAGAACAAGAAAGAAGAAAGTGATTAGCTAGCTGTAATCACTTCTAAAATAATGAAATGTAAAATAGAATAAACTTGAACCAAAAAAATAAAAAAAACTGAAATAATGAATATTACTAATAAAATAGTATATACTAAATAACAGAATTTGAAAATAATTCAAATTAAAGAATTAAAATGAATTTATTTTTTGAAATAGGGTTCTCCCTCTGTTAGTGGCAAAACAAAGTAAAATTAAAGTCCATTACGGCATAACCATGGAGTCTAGAACTAGGACCAGCACACTTTCTCTTGTCTCCGTTCTCCGTTAAAGCTCTTTCTCCTTTTGTTTTTTAAAATATGTAAAAGTGTACGTGTGCGTGCCTATGAGTTTCTTCCACCATAGAAAACGCAAAGGCAAGCAAATATATGAACAGGCTGGGAAAATCACTGGAAGTTTCCAGAATAATTTTAATAATAAGCGAGCAGAATACAAAGAAATTTGTCATTTATTTATTATAGGACTTTTAATCATCATATTTCATTCTCTTCTATAACCATAAAATAATGATCCTGCGGCTACAGAGAGGGGTTGAAGTCAAGTCTTATTATGTGCTTAAATTAAATAAAGTGTAAGACCCACTTTGTCTCATGCAATATCAGTTCAAGTCATTAGTGCATTATCCATTTCTTAAATTATATTTTTCTCTTGTTGTTGATGTGTCACCCATTTCTCTAGTCCTTTTGCTTGCCCTTCTTTCTCCTCTGCACACCAAATTTGACTTTCATATATATGATATTCTTTTGAGGATCAGGAAACTTTGACGTGATTAAGCTCACGCCCCCACTATTCACTGATGATCATAAATTAATTATTTAATTTTTATATTAAAAATAAAAAAAATCAAAAGATTAATTATTAAACCCTCTCTCTTCTTTGCATATTTCTCCCGAAATTTACGGCGACTAATGCTAATTCATCCTTAATAGATTAGGGCCCAAGTCCAATACAAATAGGGTCATTATATGAATAACAAAATGCATGAGTTTAGGGGGGGAGTATTACCTTATTGTTTAAAATTTAAATTCTTTTGGCCACACGTTCATAAGATATGAGATAAGATTAGTTTTGAAAGTCAGATGCATAGATACTAAAAATTCTGTAAGTAGCCTTCTCATCTCTTTCTTTTGGTGTCATTGGTTGTTCTTGTGATTCTATATAGCGTGGGCATGCCAGAATACTCGTTGACCTTCAAGTACGCCCAGAAATTCTGCAGTTTAAAATAATAATGCAGCAATGTGCCTCCTATACATAGTGTTATGACTGACTGTGATGCATGAATGAAATTAACGCCAAAAAGAGAGTCAACTAACTATATATTGATATATCACATGCTTGTGCTTTGTAATAGAATGATTCAAAATCCAAACACGAAAGCAAGCAGCACCCGCAAAAGGAGGGTTTCAATATATATGAAATACACAAATTGATAATATTAATAATAATATGCTGTGAATATTGTACTTCTAGCTTGTTTTAAATTTTACGTTCATATATAGGCCAATATCTAATTCTAAATCACTATTTTGTCTGTGCATGTGTATTTATATGAAATTAAAGAATCAATTGGCTACTAGTACATATAATGAAAAGTATTAGTGTTTAAATCCTTACAATAACTACGATTTCATCTTCCTAGCTATAAAATAATAATAAAGGAAGAAAGACGTTAATTGCTAGTTGTTTGTTTGCTATTTTGATCCATTTGATGGGGAATTAAATAAACAAATAAATGATCAAATCAATGGCGGATGATGGCGGTTATAGATTATAATGCATTATGATGAGGTTCGCAGCTTTCTAATTTCGTTGTGGGCTGAGCCTTTTCTCGCCTTCAGTCATTCACCCGAAGAGAAAAAAACATTAATATCTTACTTCCTAAATCCTAATTAAAGGTAATGGAGAATGGAGAAAAAGTGGAGAATTTTTTTTCCCTTTTTAATTTTCCAAAAGCAAATGTATTATTCTATAAATGAGAATGAATGACTCGTGGTCTCAAGCAAAAAAAATAAACACATAGATTTCCAAATTTCATTTAATATATATACTAAATATGGGTCCCAAACACTTCAATATTTACAAGTTTAACTTATAAATATTAAGGGCTTGTTTGGTTTTATTATTAATTTTTAAATTCTTAGAATAATTCTGTAGTGTCATTTTTTAGAAGAATTTGTTACAACAAAAATAAAAAAGAATACGTTTGAATTATTATTTTAAAAGGGATATCTAAAGGGAAAAAAGGCGAGGATACGGTTAGGTGCCTTATGTGCTAAAGTCAAAATAACTTTGTCCCTCCGATTATTATTATTTTTTTTAATACAAAATCAGCTTAAAAGTCATTAGTTCATGGAAAAATTGGGGAGAGTACCCCATTATATATGATTATCTTATCTCATGCGGTAGACAAAAGTTCAAAGTTAATAAATAAAAACCAAGAAAAGAAATTAAAACAATTTGGTTTGGAATTAATAAATGATTCGTTGCGAGGGGGATCAACCATCCAGGAGTACAGATATCATGAAGAATAAATAAATATTAAACGAATAGATAAGCATTGTTAATTATCGTATAATTTATTCGGATAATGATAAGTGAAAGGAGACGGAGAAGAATGAGCACGAAAAGGAGGTAGGCTAATCAAAGGAAAAAAGGAGCAGTCAAAAAGAATCTTAACTTTTATTCAATCAACTGGGCGAATAAATTGTAATCCTATTCATAGGGTTTTGAATGGAATATATTTGTATGAATCTTAAAGTATCTCTTATGTCACTTTAATTTTTTCAAAGAAATGACTCTTACCATTTTTATAATTTATTTACTTATAGTAAAAACACCTTAAAAGACATGCTTTATAATTATAGGTGTAGTTAACTAATACCACCTCCAATCCCTAATATAGTTTAATTTTAACTACAAACTAGATGTTATATTAAAAATAAGAGGTAGTATGTTTGTGTATATATATAAACATTCTGGTTGATATTCTGACTTTTATTTCGTTGATTAATGAAATGCATAAATTTTTAGATCCCCAATCAAATGGTTCGTCATCGATAATGTGTGTTCACATTGTACCGGCAGCAACGTATACTCTTGGGTTCCAAGTATCTGTATGTTACGTGGCTATCACACATATCTCCAATCCTAATATAAGAGCTAGTTAACTAATTTGAATAGATTAAAAAAATAAGTTAAATTAGTTATTTGTAATAAATATGTATTGTCTTTCTTAAAATATCCTTGCTAATCATGTGTATTAGCTAGAATTATCATTATTAAAATGACTATTTTGAAAAAATGCATAAATATGAAAAACAAAATGGATTGGGATCTTATATTTATAACCAAAATGAAAATTAAATGAGGCCTTATATTATATACCGGAGGTAATACATTATATGTATTTATATGTTTGTGTGCGCATGCACGATTCTTTTGCTCCATTTGGATGAGAAGAAAAGTTAGGAGGAAAGAAAATAAGAGAAGAGAAAATGAAAAGAAGAAAACACTGAAGAGAAAATAGTATTACCTACCTTGTTTGGATGAATGAGAGGAAATAGAGTGAAAAGAAAATGAACAAATATATGAATGACTAAAATAGCTTTATCTCAAAATATATTATGTTTAAAACCAAATTAAATATCACAATAAATTTTTTTTATGAACATTGATATTATCAAATAATCTAAAATAAAATTAATTAATAAAAATATATTATTGTATTATTATATTTAATAATCAAATAGTTAGTAAAAAATGTTATTTTTAATGGAAAAATAAAATGTCGATAATTTTTTTAAATTAAATATAACAAAAGAGAATAAATAAAATATACATTATTTAAAATTATCATTAAATAATAAAAATTTGTCATAAAAGTTGAAAGAGATGTAGAAATATATGTGCATGTGTGGTTATATTTAGTACGAATTCCGAGTATTACATTAAATGTGAAAAAATAGAGTTTATATATTGGTTTGAAATTTGGCTTCAGTGACATAATTTTGCTAAATTAAAAAGAAGCTATAAATAAAATTAAAAAATTGCATTAAAGACAAAATATACATTTATTCATCTAATATGAAGGAGGGTACATGAGAAATATGAGTTTTCTTCTCATTTCTCTTTATATAGGAAAAGAAAAGTTAGAGAGAAAATAACATGAGCTCCGTAGTCCATCTCTCATCATTAAAACAAAAAAAAATTCATTTATCTCCTCATTTTCTTCTCTAATTTTCTTCCCTCCTTCATTTTCTCTCCATCAAAACAAGGAGTTCTCTGATGCGCCGCGGAAGGGTTTACCATTTTTCTCGGAAAATAATAAGGGGTGTTGAAACCCAGTAAAAATTAAAACAGTTATCCTCAATAACATAATTCAAGTAAAACCTTTTAGCCTAAAAAAAATAGATTGTCTCATTAATAGTAATGTGGGGCAGCAGTTGGAAGAGGGGGGGGGGATATTATCAGGAAAGGAGAAGCCAAGGGCGTGCGTGTGATTTCCAGCTTCGAACTCCATATAATTAAGAACCAGCAACGGATCGGATTATTCATGGCCCAAGTGCGACAGTGAAATTAAAGAACATTAAAGGAACCGAAAAGCAGACACAAATTAACATTGTTTGTAAATTCACAAATTGCCTTGTATAGCTCTATCGTGGGTCTCTGTTTCAGGTGCATTTGGACTATAGTGTTTTGACTGTTTTCTTGATATAACTCGAAGTGACCAAGGAAAGAGAAACAAGATAGTAATATATAATGGTGCTGAGTTACTGGTTTCCTTGAGCCGAATGAATCATTTAGCCCACAAAGAGATGGTGGATGATGATTAATTGCTCAAGTAACATTAACAAGTTGCTGATTCTTTTAGTTTTACGATAAAGAGATAACTTTAAAGTTTCAACTTATTCATCTATAATCCAAACTCTAATAAAAGATGAATTTCAGAAAACAGAATTTTGAAATATATTAATTCAGGAGGTGATTGTGCCTTAGTTTATCCATTTTGATTGTGTCCCCGAGTTCATCCAACTACAGCCTCGAGTCTCTTGCATTATTGCTTCTTCGGAATTTGAGGGCCTGTATATTATATATATATATATATATATATATATGCATGCGTGTAACGTAAGACCATTGCCAATGAGTCCGAGTTGTGACCCTTTAATGGAGAAAAAGAAAAGGAATGGAAATAAAAATGAATGAAATGGCTAATTAAATTAAACAGCCGGTAATTCTAGGAAGGCAAATACTTGGGCTATCTTAGGTTTTTAATGAAGCTTATTCTCCTGGGATGAGTGAAAGACGAAAATAGCCCAGGACACCACCTTCTAATTTAACAAATGGGCCTAGTTCGGCTTTAAACCGCCCAATTTAATGAATGTCTGGGCCTCCATTTTTTCGTGGCCCAAATATGACGGAGCTCCCCTGATGGGCTGATCCATACAAAGACGGGAAGAAAGAGAAACGGTTACAGCCACGTGCGCGAGCGTGACTCGCCCTTCTCCTTCGCCAAATGAACGCCACAACGCTTTTTAAATTAAAAGGAATAATAAATAAATAAAATCTCCCCACTGGCCTACCGGGGTCCATGCCCTATATGACTCCCATGGAGTACTACGTGTCTACGAGGCTCTCTCTGAGTAGGCCGATCGAAGAGTCCCTTCTTTTTTCTTTTTTTATCGGAAAAGCAAGCATCATTAAGGAAGATCAAATTACAGACACTGATGAAGCGGAAAATAACGAAAACGAAAGAACAATACGAATAGATACCACGAGACTACAGGGACAAACTAAAAACAAGAGGACAACTACCCTCAAACTTGCAGGTTGAAACTTGAAAGTGAGGAGGCCAGCTTTTAATTAATCCATCGTGATCAAAGGAAAAAGCAATAGAGGGTCGTTGTCCAAAAGACATGCTCTCCCGACCTCATTCCTTTTGATGCCAACGCCGCAAAAACAAAGCAGCTACAAAGACCCTCCCTATGAAAGAGGGGCAGAAAGACACCTGGAATTTGGAAAAAAAACAGAGAATCAGTGATCATGGTATAATTAAACCAGCATTAACATAAACAAATTTAACCCACAAAAAGAGAAGAGCAAGGCGCCAACTAGCCATCCACAAAAAGAAAGTCAAAAGCAAGAAACGTAGCAAAATTCTGAAAGCTAACAGGGACGTACAAAACTCTAAGGTCCCGATTAATACGAAGCATTAAAAATAAGAGATTGGGATTAAGATTGCAATTAAGAAAAATTATTAAAATAATATTTAGTATGAGTAATCATTTATTATATGGGATTAGGTAAACTCATAGAGGTGGATTGGGAATATAATATCACTTCTTCCCATGGTATTCCCCAATCCCACGTAATTGATTTGGTTAATTCCTTACAATAAGTAATTTTTTATACTAAACATTCTTTTAGTAGATTTTTTTAATCCCAATTCCAATGCTTGCTCCTATTTTTAATACCTCCTACTAAACACCTAGTGACTCGCCCCATCCCTGGGGGCACTAAAAGACCCTCCTCATGGTACCTGTGTGTAGGGGTGTGCATGAGACCCGCATGCTCAATCAGCCTACAAAAAAAGCGCCTAACCCAACCCAGTAAAAAGCTGTCCAAGCAAAAATGGGCATCTTGGGCCTGGGTTGATTCATGGGCTGGGTAGGGCCGCGGGCAAGGTATGTTGCCCTGCCCATTTGGCCATGCCTGAAAAAATATATAATTATATATATATGATAATATTATTTTAAACAATTATCTCTTTTATTTTGGCTAAAAAAATTAGGTAAAATTAGAAAAGATGAAAGGAACATAAAAATTATAATTATATAAAAGAGCTAAATATCAAAATATAAGATTCAATATGCTAAATTACTCCAAGGCAAATTTCCTTATTTTTCTCTTACATCCAATTTTTTAAAACAAAAAAAAAGAAAAATAAAACCACCTTTCAAACTTTGTGCTTTCACATGATTATAAGAATTCGCCAACTATATGAATAAACTAAGGAATTGAACTACTGATTTAACTTAATTATTAAATGTTCTAATTATTAAATATATTTTTTTACCTCCCATAAGAAATCAAAAGTTGAAGAACAAGACTACATAGGCTTTATGTACATATGATTGATAGACTCCATATCTTTGGCCGGATATATCTCTAGTATCGGTGAGCTTGGAATAATTCAGTAAAATGGATTAGTTCCTATCGGACTATGTGTTAGCCTATGGCTCCAGTCAGCGGTATAAGGGTGGACAGTGATATAAGGGAGGCAGCATATTGCATTATTTTGGATATATTAGAAAAATGATATTGGTATATTGTTGGGAAAAAAATGAAATTGAATTGGATGTCTCAAATCCGTGATTTTTAATATATTTATATACACACATATAAACGGATTTTTGGTTTATCATATGATTTGCTTGTATATGTTAGAATTTCAGTAGTTACTGAGACGTTTGATCTCACCCCTTATATTAACAATTTTCAGGCGAAGGATCTAGTAGGAATCAAGGGAAGGCACCAATGGAGTAAGCCGTGAAGGCTTCTGTGCTCCTCAAGCACATGCTATGTTATATTTTTAATTTGCCATGACTATAAGACTTTAATAGTTTATTTTGTTGTTATGTTAGAAATATTTTGAAATTATGAGTTGTTTGAAGTATTAGAAATATGTATGGACTTTTAAATTAAATATTTTGTTGTGTATATTGATAAAATTATGTGAGGTGTTACACTTCTCACCCAGAAAGGAATGAACTCCCAAAAAAAATTTGCTATTTTTATTCCTAATTATTTTGTTATTAGTTGTGTTCTCATCCATTTCACCTCACCATGAAAAATACTTGCATATTCTGAGAGTATTACTTCATCTGAATTTTGTCCAATAAAAATGCAAGAACTTGGATTGTTTTAATTCTAGTTGGCTAATGAGACTCATCTGACATTTCGTTTTGTTTTTAAGAAAAGTAAACCCCTCAATCTGTTTATATATATAAAAAAAAAAACTCAGCTAACTAGGACTAAGAGGTTTATTTTTTAAAGAACAAGATAAAATGTGAATTGCTTCGCATAAGTCATCAGCCAAAATGATCTGAGTTGTGTTTTTATTGGACAAAGTTCAGATGATACGGCACTTTATTTTTGAATATGCAAGTATTTTTCAATAATTAAAAAGAAGAAGCAAAACTTCCAATACAAATTATGGAGTCCCACAAAGAGATTTAAAGAAAGCATCCATCATGGAAATGGAGGGACACTTGTCGATTTAATTGCCCCTTGCTGGTCCGTGGGTTTTTTTTTTTTTTTGACGTTTTCAAGTTGTACGCTTGCCCTTTGATTTCCATCGATTCTCCTGTGAACGCAGTCATAATGCATAAAATCAGTAAAAGTACAAAAGCATGGACCCCCTACA
>NW_021632953.1:0-83867 GCF_004799145.2 Neltuma alba
TAACTGACGTTTTTGTTTGAGGGTTGAGGCATTGTCACCGTATCTAGTCCATTAAACATGATAAGGAACTCTGCCAAATGTTTGGTCATTCAAGCATGATAAGATTTGAGTTGCAGTATTTTGAATGACCTAGTATTTGTTAGAGATCTAGGTCATATTTGAAAAGGAATTGGCCTTCATTTCTTACCACTAGTCACTTATCTTCCTTTGTTTTCTTTCTCCCTAGTGAGCTATTTTCCGAAATCTTAATGCTAGTTAGTTGTTAATTACTACACTTTGTGTTTTCACAATTTCTTTTGTTTGGTAAAAGAAATATTCAGTTATCAGAAGAACTAGTTAGTATAAGAAAATGAAATGAAAAAAAAATTTATTTGAATTTTTGATGGTTATACCGATTGGCATAATAACCGCCGTTAAAATTACAGTTTTCTACACGGGTTCCTAATTGTTGTAAAAAGTGCGGACTTTAGCACCGTTCGTTTTTGTACTTGTTGTCTTTCCGATGTCAAATACCCATTCTAATTAGTGTAAAAGACCTATTTTCTTTTCTTTTTTTCTAGTAATGATTTTTTTTTTCAATCTCAATCCATATTCTTACCACTATTTTTCATTGTTTTATATCAAACAGGACCTAGGGGTTATTTTTTGCCCTAAAATATTTAGGGTGGAGTTGTAGGTATCTAGAAATGTTTTGGTTCAGTATTGTCATGAAAATTTTTAAAAAAAGTCCTGTCGGCTTAACCATACAAAATACTAGCGTTAACTATTAACACATTTTAACGGCAATAACACTATTATTGCTCCTTTTTAAGATTTCAAGGTGATATTAAATTGAAAAAAATTTTCGGATATCCTCAACCTCTTCTTGAACACTCCCCAAAAAAAGAATGACCATTAACTCCAAGTGAATTTTATTAAAATTAAACACTGCTGAAATAATGAAAACAACTATTATGACACTGGTGAAAGAACTATAATAACAAAAAAACGTCTTTTTTTTTGCCACAACACAAAAAAAAATCTTAATAAGCACAAATTTTTTCTTGAAAGTGATATAATATTAACTAATATAAATCATGCTCTATTTAATCAACATAAATTTATTTACCTCTTTCCTACATTAGTAAAATTCTTTGCAGAGATGGGAACTTCACAGACAACAACACTGTCCCTTTGCAAGAACTCTTGACCAAACAGCATAATGCTTGGAGAAAACTTTGGGCATACTACCTCATGTTCTTAATATAAAAACTAGTTGACTAATTTAAATAGATTAAAAACATTATTTAATTTATTTAATTGTAATAAATAAGTGTTGTCTTCCCTAAAATGCCCTTACTAATCATATGTATTAATTAGAACTACCATTTGATAAAGCTTTTAATATGTGCAATTATTACAAGGACTATCTTAAAAAATAGATAAATATGAGAGCAAAGTGCGTTGAGATCTTATATTTATAGTCAAATTAAATATCAAATTAACTCTTCTATTAAATATACGGATTAATACATCTTTTCCCAGGGCCAAATTATACATTCATGGTTGCTGCAATTAGCTGGGTCCTCTAGGCCCTTACATGCTCAGCTTCTGACTCTTCAACAGATGGTTTGCTATATTTCTGAGCTTACACGGTCCATCAACTACGGCCCTCTTCTAGTTTTCGTTCAGACTAGTAAACGATCTCATGTTAAAATTTTGTCTCACCAAAGCATAGTCCACTGGAAACTGAATTATCTGCTAAAAGACATTGGGCTATGCTTGCAACTTTCTCTTGTTACTATGTTTTGATTCAATGTGAAGTTTTTTTTTTTTTTTATATTTAAAAAAAGGGGGCTAGAGGACTTAGGAAATTCATTATTTACTTTGATTGTATTGAAGATATTAATTTGCTTTTACCTGGTTGCACTGATAATCTTCAGAACTAATTTCAGTACTCATCATCTGGTGAGCACTCTAAGCTCATTAGATCTGGACCGTTTATATCTTATTTAGATAATCCGAATTTAAAATCTTTAATTAAATATTTTTAAATATAAAAAATATTTTTTTGAAAAAAATGATAGTTATGAGATTATATTTATTTTAGATTATATATATATATGAAAATAATTACTTTGAACAAATAAAAGTAAAAAAAAAAAATCAAATTCAGACTATCCAAATGAGATATGAACGATTCAGATCTGATGAGCAAAGGGTGTTTATCAAAGTGATGAGTATCGAAACTAGTTCCGATAATCATCCTTTTAGAGACATTGGAAATGATACTAGGCTTTTGTTCAACAGGAAAGGCAGGCGTTGGGAGGACCTAGCTTTTGCAGCAACCAAAGGTAAATTGGATAGTGTGTGTATTTATATATATGAAATTAGACTAAAATTAAATTGTCAATCTTGATTGACAAAAATGCATATTAAGTTAAATTTATAAAATAAAATTTAAAGGATTAAGCTTTAAGCATGGACTTGTCTTATTTTCATAAATTTCATAAAATTTCATAAATATAAAGTATCCACCGTCGTCATCAGCTCATCATCCCTCGCGCCTCAGCCAAACGGGGGGTGCTATCGGGAGCCAGACTTCTTCAGTACCACATTCATCATACTGTTGACAGGTGCCATCCTTCTCCAAAATGGCAGCTCCGTCTGCATTTTCCCGCCTAAATTTTCTCCCCAAACCTTCTATTTTCAGAGCAATAATCAATTTTCAAAGAACCCAGCTTACACCGAAATGGTCACTTCCCGCTTCTTCGCTCAATAATTCCTCTTCCCGTATAGCCCGCCTTTCCTCCTCATCACCTTCCCATTTGACTTCCCACGACGTTTCAAAGCACGACGGCGATTTAGTCGTTCTGGGTATTGAAACTAGCTGCGACGACACTGCCGCCGCCGTTGTAAGTGTTCGGTTTTTTCCCCCCTCCTTTGGATAAACTGTGTTTGCTCCCTCAAACTAAGCCTTAATCACTCAAATTGGTACTCAATTCTAAAAGGTAACTTGTTACTGAAAAAATGTTAATTTTAGTTGAAACTAATGGCAGAGGCCTAACTTCGTGGGTATTTTCTGTCATACATCAGAGTAGATATGCCAATTTTGTAATTACGTTTTAGTTCAACGGGGAAATGTAGTTTATCCGTCTTCTTTTGGCTTGGATTCACTAGCGTGATAGTGTTTTATTTGGTGTTGTTTATGTATCTTTCTATTGTAAATTTATGGTTTCTGTTGTGTAGGTGAGGAGCAATGGTGAAATCCTGAGCCAGGTGATATCTTCTCAGGTATTGCATAAACTCACCTAGTTTTGTTGTCTTTACTATGAGAATTCTTCCTTTTGCCATATCTGCTATTTTAAATTCAGGATCCTTTTCAAATGGAAAAAATGGTAATTTGATTTTTCCTCTAGTCAGCAAGGAATGGATAAGACATTATGGATTGACGTAAACTCTAGTGAATAGCGCTCTTTGATGAATGATCAACATGCATGCTTGTTTTTGGGGTGCAATTTTTCCAGCTGGTCAACGAGAGCAAAGCTTCTGTGAGTAGCTATAGTATCGGATGAAAGTGATGGCAATATAAATTGCACCCAGATAAGGGGGACTATAAATTGTGCCTGGACGGGGGAGGGTGCTATCTCAGCAGTTATAGTAGTAGGCTGCTTCGGCGTTTTTGTGTGTGTATGAGTGGGGTGATATAATTGATACGTATAAATAATTAGTTAGATGAATAAATGGGCTAGTTGACCTTTGAATAAGATTTACTTCAAAGCTGTTATCATTGTCAATTAACAGAATGTAACAGAATTATTAACCTGTGACTACTCCCTAGTATAAGTATGAGCTAGGGGAATGTGAAGGTCTTGTTTTTTTTACTTTATAACAGAATTCCACCAAGGTAATTTATTGTGGTGAGTATTGTACTCTATGCTATTTGCTTCTTCACTATGCACAATGATCTGAAGAAAAAGTTTTAGGTTAAGTGTTTGATTTCATCGAAGAGAAAAATGAAATTACATTGATTTTTATAAATGTTAGCTTAGGTCACTTTCTTGCACTAATCATGGACTTAAGAATTATACTGTTAGTTAAAATTACTGGATCTAGTTTGTATAAATCGTGATGATATCATTCAAGCTTCTATGTCATATTTTCCACCAAAAACATCACTCCACATCTGCTCATCAAGTAAAAGTGTGGTGTCAAAAAATTGCAAATCTAAATGGAAGGAAAATAGTCTCGCATCACTGCTATGAATGTTACGCATACTGCTAAAGTTTGTTGGTACTAACAATCCCTAGAAATATGGGCAGGCATAAGTTTTATTCTTATTTGCCACTTGGTTTTATGTGATGTGTTTTATATTATCGTTTTTTTCCTGCTTATAGGCATCTGTTTGTATCTGACTTGTTTACCAAATGAAGGCTGATCTGCTTGTAAAATATGGAGGTGTTGCTCCAAAAATGGCAGAAGAAGCTCACTCAGAAGTAATTGATCAGGTATATTATTCCTTTACTTGTATTTGAGTCTGTTAAATATGTGGTTAATTTATCGTAAAATGGAAGTTAACAGAAATATTAAAAGCACAAGGGAGTGAGAAAAAGAGAAGGCCTTTTCTCATTCTTATTCTGTTTGTCAATGTACCTTGTTTACCTCAATGAATTGAAAGAATCATGGCAGTGAATAAATGTGCAGACTCAACAATAATGAGGCTAACAGCAGTGATCATGGATCAATGATTTGATTCTATGAAGGCCGTGATTTGTGGTTCTCTGTCCCCACATGTGTTGACTTTCTGGCTTATATCCCTGTTTGAACATCTCTGATGTGTTAGGGGAGAGATATCCTTGCTTTTCTCGCATAGTACAACTATACAAGCCTTGTATAACCACACTTTCCCATTAGTAACCTGTATGAGTTCATATTTTCCTTCTTTTGTGAATATTCTGTTCAAAGCACTCAATTGTCTTGGTCTACCTAGTGACCATTTTTGGGTCCAGTGGCAGTTCCCCAAATCTAGTTATGAAGAATGAAAGGTAGTCATTGTGTTACTTTAAGGCTCCAGGACTAAGTGTTCAGATTACGCATTACAGGTTGTCCAAGAAGCTCTTGATAGGGCTCATTTGGTTGAGAAGGATCTCTCTGCAGTTGCTGTTACTATTGGTCCTGGTTTAAGTCTCTGCCTTCGTGGTAAGACATGATGTTATTTCAGCATATTTCTTTTTACATTCTATTTCTTCCTGTAAAAAGATAAGAATTAAGAAACATAGCACTTGGTAAAGCTCATTTGACTGAGAATCATTTCCTTCTCTCATTGCTGTTACTTATAGTCCTTGCTCAAGCTGTGTCTTCACGGTAATACATGATAGAATTTAATTTCAATGTATGTGAATTTACATCCTATTGAGTTTGATGAAGGGGCTAGTTAGAAATAAGATACCTCCTACAAGAAAAGAGTCTATCATTGTGAAAACATGATAATTAAAATGCAGGTCAGACATACTATGTTGCCAAAATTTTTTAAATGAGGAGATTAACAAAATGAATGTTAAGACACTAGATACTACCTTTTGTTTGCGTGTTTGTGTATTAACTTTTAGCAGAGAAATATGCTACCAATTGGGCACTGCATGCTAAGTAATGCAAAGAAGTTGGCAAGTTCTTCAGACTTCAAGCAACGTCAGTCAATACAGCCCTTGACAATTCTAGAACTGGCATCATAACTTTGCTATTTGGTCATTCCTGAGTTTTAGGAGAAATTCGTGCTATAAATCATGAATTCCTTTGGTCTACCTCTTGCATGATGTAGTGGGCGTGCAAAAAGCAAGGAGAGTTGCTGGAGCATTTAATTTGCCAATTATTGGCATACATCACATGGAAGCTCATGCTCTAGTGGCCAGGTAAAGGTATAATGGCTTTGTATTAGCATTTAGTTTATTGCTCTATGCATGATGATGTATACTTGCAATTTACAATGCTTGAATTGAGAACTTAGCTTTTACATTCTAATATGCTTCAGAAGTTTTCTTCTTGTCAATTTTAGATGGGAAAATATTATTTTTCTCTGAGACATACATATTTATTCTTTTTAGGTTAATTGAGCGAGATTTGCAGTTTCCATTCATGGCCCTACTCATTTCTGGTAATAATTCTTTTCTGTCGTGGTAAATTTATTTATCATGGTAATTTTCTTCCTTAGACTTACGCTTCTCATTTTTTTTGTTCTTACTTTGATCATGACATCAATGATCTTAGTTCAAGTTAATGATGTGGTCATCTTAGATTAATGCTAATAAGGGCTGCATGGTAAAGTAGCACACGGGCCATGAATCAAGTTTTGATGATGCATAAACTGAATGAACTCTATATGGTATCGACATATTTGGCCCACCGATGGATAAATTTCTTTAATATGTGGTTAGTTTTTATTCAGTTCTATTCCCTTTTTTTTCTTGTTTTAGGCGCACCAAAGATTTCCCTAAGTCAATAGCCAAAGACTAACTCCTTTTAAGGTACAGAGATTATGAAGTGATATAAGAAAGAATATAATATCACAATAATCATGTCAAACATTTAAATCTAAAATGAATAGTAAGGGTAAAAGAGCAAATGTGAATGGAAAAGGATCATCTAACTGGTAAGGGCTACAAGATAACTAATGAGTTTGAGTTAGAATATAGAATTTTATTTGTCTTTTGAAAAATAGAAAACTGTGTTATCTTCATTCAAAGAGAAACTTCAACTTTCTGTTTCTTTCATGGGGCAGGGAATTCACTCAGAAGCAACTTTTTTATCAGCAAACTAGGCCAAACACAAAATCTCAAAATAATCTGGGGGAGGAAATGCAGCTTCTCCCCTTGAAGAAGTTAGTCCAAAGAGGTTATAGTTAGCAGATTAGAGCTAGCCATTTTTTTCCCATTAGCAATGACATGAAAGACGTTTCCTTGTAACAGAGATGGTTCTTGTGACATATTTTCTCATTAGTCCAGTCAATGCCTAGCCTTTTTTTTCTTTTCTTTCTTTTTTTTTTTCCCCTGGGGACACAGCCACTATTGAATATATTCTATTGTCTTCGTTGATATGCTCTGTTAATGGCAAATATTCTCTGCAATTCCTAGGAGGGCACAATCTACTCATACTTGCTCGTGATCTTGGGCAATACATACAACTTGGTACTACCATAGATGATGCTATTGGGGAGGCATATGACAAAATAGCTAAATGGCTGGGACTTGATATGAGGAGGAGTGGTGGTCCTGCTCTAGAGGAGCTTGCCCGTGAGGGTAATGCAGAATCAGTTAGTTTTTCTGTAAGTTCTGTAGTTTATGACCCATGGTATGCATGGAGAATTTACTCCAGTAGTAGACTTCTATGCAATTATTTATATCCTTATTATCCAGTTCTCTAATGAAAGCATTATAAGCATGTATCATGGACTTGACATTTAACGTCATTTTTATTAGAGAATGAATAAGAGGGCCAAGGAAAATAATGAATGGGCATGGTTTATGCAAGGAAGAATATGAGGGATAGGAATATTAATGGTGAGCTGGAAGGACAGATTGGGAATATAGGTAGGAGCGTGGGAGTGACTAACTTATCCAGGAGACAATGAAGTGAGCTGGATTCCTGCAGTCTGCCACAACATTGACCATGGGAGTATCGCAAAGGCTGAGCTATGGGCGATACATCCTTCAGCTTGCATGGTCTCTGGGTCCCCAGCACTTGCAGCTACAAAGCCATAGTGAATTGGCGGTGATGATTCAGCAAAATCACATAAGGTCCAATGAGACATAAGGCTCCTTTAGCTCATAATTGGCAATGCAGATACCCCATGCATATAGGGTTAGTAATAGAAGCTTAGGAGGTCTATTGTAATCAGACTATATGTTGCATTCTGAATAATAGAAGTATATTCAGTTTTATCAACTCTCTCCTCTGTTCCCTCTTCCTCTGAATTCCCCTTTCTTCCTAATCTCTCCCTTTTCCCTCTTGTTCTTTCATCTTTTCTGGAAATACCCCAACAATATGCAAATTGGTTGCCATGTGTTCCATTCTTCTCCTGCATGTCTTATTTGCATTCTTCTTGTGTATGTTCTTGGACATGATAGATATTCCCATAATTGTTAATGACAATGGCCATTAGGCCTCTTTTGCAACCCACCTTTTTTTTCCCTAAAATTTTATCTTTTTTTTTTAATTAAAATTTATCCAGAAGTGCATGATTAGAGAGTGTTGAGATGTTTTGGGGTTGTTATATTGGGAAAACACAATCTCATGTAATATGTTAAGGTGACAGTTTCTACACCTGTTTGCTTTCGTTTTTTAGTGAGTAGCATAAGAGGTTACCTTCTATTTAATGAATAGTTCAGTTTCCACTATAAATAAAGAACACGCATGTGCACAAAGACATATATGGTAAACTTGTTGTGTAGCTCGCAACATCTTATTGTCAAGTGTAAGAAAGCTACACAAAGTCTTGGCCATATCTGTATATGGTAGATAACAGATGCTTGAAGCTACTTTCTTCACTCACTATTAATTGATTGATGTGTAAATAGCTGATTGTTGATCGTTTTAAGAAATTACTGTGCCCATGGCTTACCTGTGGTCACTTAAATTTGTTACTGCCATGTTTCTAGGTTCCAATGAAGCATCACAAAGATTGCAACTTCTCATACGCTGGCCTGAAAACCCAAGTGAGGCTAGCGATTGAATCTAAAAAAATGTATGTAAATATTTCAAGGTGCAATTATCGATATCTTTTCTGTAATGGAAACAAAAGTATGATGGACTAAGGCTTAGCATGTGTTTTCTACTTAATTTTGTTACATGGCATTCTGGACCGTGTGGTTTTGAGCTGTCCTAGTACAAGTCCTTTCTGTTGCGATGGACTGATTGCTTTGAGTATTTTACATATGTAGTATTTATGTTTTGTTCTATATAATCGCTTTGACTCGAATATTACTTATCAGAGTCTTGGTTTTTAACAGATGAGTAAATATTACATGATTTAATCATTGCATTTAAGGAAGTATCTAGTAAAGTAAAGTAAAATAGACTCTCCACTTACTTATAACATGGGCCATGGACAGTGATGCTAAAATTCCCATTTCTTCTGCAAGTAATGAGGACCGAGTTTCTAGAGCTGATATTGCTGCTTCCTTTCAGGTTAGTTTTCATGTTTTATAGGTTATGCAATGTAAAATACAAATACCTTTTCCTTCTGATTGATTCTAGTTAATTGACTTCAGTATCTGTGATATCGCTTTTACAATTTCCTTCTTTTTTACGTCCCATCAACTTAGATGGTTTAGCTTCATATATGCCTTATCAATTGGCTTTTGCTGCATGTCAAGCAGCGGGTTGCAGTATTACATCTTGAGGAAAGATGTGAACGAGCAATACAATGGGCGTTGAAGATGGAGCCTTCTTTAAAATACTTGGTAGTTGCAATGTCAGTGCATTTAATTTTTTGTTAATGGTTAACTGAAAAAGTGGAATGCCGTTCATTTTTATACTTTTAATTGCAGGTAGTCTCAGGAGGTGTTGCATCAAATCAATATGTTAGGTCTCGGCTTGATATGGTTGTAAAGAAGAATGGCCTACAACTAGTATGCCCTCCTCCCGGCCTTTGTACTGACAATGGTAATAACTTATTTCCAGTTTTAGTTATCAACAGATATGTAAATTTTCAATTTGGTCTTAGCCAATATTCTTTTACATTTTAGTCTCAATCATTAAAATGCTTGCAGTGTCTCCCTGTTTGTTGACTTGGAGTATTTTTGTTTACTGGACACTGACAACTCATGAGAATGGGGTGGAAGGGCAATCTTGCAGCATTTTGATGATTGGGGTATTAGATTGAGCATCCATCTATTTGTCAAGAATTAAAATTATAATTATCTTCTAGAATCCCGGACTTGTTTGGTACAGAGAATGAATTGAAATAAATTGGAAAACAAAAACAAAGTGATTTTGAACATAGAAAATGACCTTTAAATTAACATTGTTGAACATTGTTTATAAAGATATAATGGAGATTGTCAAAAGGAAAAGCGGGAATAGAAAAGAAAAGAAAGTGGTCTTATTTCCCGAGACAAAACCTATGAAATGGAACTTTCTTTGGCAAACTAGTTCGGTTGAGAAGATTTAGTTTTGTTTATTAATATTCTTGATCTTTCTCAGAGAGGTGTGCGGATTTGTTGGTTATAACCCACACCTTGCTCTTGAACTGACTAGGGGTAATGGTTGCTTGGACTGGCATTGAGCACTTTCGCATGGGAAGATATGACCCTCCTCCTCCTCCACAAGAACCTGAAGACTTTGTGGTAAGTTTTGCAAACAGTGACATTACGTGGACTGATCTATTGGAACTCATAATTTTGAGTAAGATGTCATGATGCTAAACAATATATTAATCTAATGACAATCTAATTTGACTTAAAAAGGTGCTATGTCAGCCAACTTCCTCCCATTCTCCCTTGCAGTTTCTGTCACATTATTCTAACCATTGTTCAACAGTTTTTATCTTTTTTTGTTTTTTTGGTTAAAACAATGAGATAAAAAATTTTTTTATTCTCAAAATCCTTTTTTTTTTGGTTCTAGTAGCGGGTAAATTGTGCATTTGGCGATTCCTCTCAGCTTGAATAGGCATTGTTATGCTTGTGTTTTGTCAATCCAGATATAATTTATAAAAATAAGTGCAGATAATGTATTAGAGAGAAACATGAAAAAGATTGGTTGATGCAAAGATGAGACAAGAGTTTGACATATAGTCACATTCAATGCATAAGATTTGACTTATAGTGTTTGACATTTGAGTAGCAGCTAAAATTTACATTTTGGTACCCATTGCAGTATGATGTACGCCCACGGTGGCCATTAGGGGAAGAGTATGCAGAAGGAAGAAGTGAAGCTCCCTCTGTAAAGAGAGCCCGTATTCATCCATCTCTGACATCTTTGATACAAGCAACGTCACGATAATAATCATTACATCAGCATCTATTTTGCTTCTCTCCTCTTTGTGAAAGAAAAATTATAGAATCATTCAGATTTGGAAAGATAGTGAGACCTAGTCATTGGAATGGATCTAGGACTGAGTTAGTGAGACCAAACATGAAAATATTAACTTGCTTATAAAACTAAATATGGGTCTCAGTAAGTTTGAGAAATGAGTTGCATTATTTGTAATTTATGAATAGTGTTGTATTATAGATATTGAGTTGATATATTGATTTTAGTCTGAAAAAGTGTATATGTAACAACGTTTTGTTATCTATTGAAGTTAAAGTTCTTTTCTGCTATAGAATTTATATAGCTAGCTTTGTCATTCTCTGCTGCTCAACTTATAAACCGATACAAAGGCCAG
The DNA here is from genome assembly GCF_004799145.2 of Neltuma alba. Taxonomy (NCBI): domain Eukaryota; kingdom Viridiplantae; phylum Streptophyta; class Magnoliopsida; order Fabales; family Fabaceae; genus Neltuma; species Neltuma alba. The sequence continues at coordinate 11,360 of NW_021632953.1, forward strand.
ATCAATGCATGTGGCTCCATGATTGGCGCTGGAACTGACAGTTAATTATAGAACTATAACCTTTAAGTAGAGTATTTAAAAACAAAAATGGAGATTGATATTACTAAGAATTATGATGAAAGAAAACCCTCTAATCTGGTCTTTCTGTCCAAACAACACACCATATTAGTGAAATAGCAAATGCTTCTGGAAGTGAATTTCAATAGCTTTGTTGCTTTTATTGTAGGCGACTCCTTCTATTGGCTTCTTCATCAATCTCTGAATCATAAGAAAACACAAACCGTTACATGGTGATGAGGGATGTCAAGAGAATTGGTTAGGTGGTTAGGGAACTTCATGCATTCTATTAGAATCTACAAGGAATTAGTAAATGGAAGAACTGTCAAATGAATAATACAATTTATGCGTTTTATATGCATCAGGCTTTTTATTTTAAAAGAAACATTTACTCAAAACGTAACTCATTCTCAAATGATCTTCTATTGATCTTCATGCAGTGTTTTAGATATAGATTCTTTGATCTGGGGTTTTATAATTGGTATGTCTTGCTGCATCATTTTGGACTCTATAAGCCTATAGACATTATATCTGCTATTTAATTATATTGATATTCTTGAAGCAATCAAGTTTTTGTATTGAATTAGATATCATAAACCATTCAGGCGTACTAGCATAAAAGCAGATTACATTGATATTCTTTGAATTTGTTTCGAAATTATACTGTCACATCTTTTACTTTTAAAACTTTCACATACTTTTGCTGAAAAAAACTATGTGACCGAAAGAACTCGTCAATTTACTGACCTTGTAGGGCATTAGACTTTGATAGAAGTAATATGGTTGAGCAACATGTCAACGATTTCTGCAGAGACCTTTGAAGCTGATGCTTTTAGAGTATTGATCTTAGCATCAGTCTCTTCTTCAAGTCTTTTCACATTGGATCCAGAGTTCCCACTAGTCTATAGAACCATAAGCAAGCAGAAAAAATAAAATAAAAACGGGAAATAATGATTCAGATACTGAACTCTTATGCTTATGTAGCATTACGTACTAAAAAATCATTAAGTTCTCAGGTATAAAGCTCATCACACATTCTTTTAATCCATCACTCTATTCTGGCATTTGGACCCTCTCGTCATTCTTTTTTTTCTCCTTTCCTTTCTGCTCGCCTCATTTTTACCATTAGATTACCAAATGAACGGTTGAGATTTAATAACTTATAAAAATTATGATTGTAATATTACATAAAAATAAAAAAAATAAGTTATATATATAAAAATATACAGTGGATAGTTTACAACTATAGACTACCTGGAGATTGAAAAAAAATGGTTTTATAAAATATTGAATCTCAACCATTCATTTTTTGGACTCCATGGTAGGGATGGAATGAGAAGAAAGAAAATAAGAAAAAGGATGAAGAGATTATTCAAATCCATTATTTTGAAAGATCAACTGGTGAATCCTGAGTTTTTAGGGTTTGCCTACTCAAATAAAATATGCAGAATAGTTTTTTTTTTTAAAAAAAGAAAACTTTTGTGCGTCCGCTGGAAACTCAGAATGAGTTGCATTGCTTATATCTTGGTGATGGTATGGCTGCTACAGTTTTAACGTTTTATATATAGACAATACCTCTGAAAGACTCTTTTGGTATTCATTTTCCAGCTGGGATTTGTACATGGCTGATTCTCTCTCGGCTTCCTCTTTTGCCTGCTTCAATCTTTGAGTTCTCACTGGAGAGTTAACACAAACATGTAGTATGCATGACATTAATTAGCCAGAGAAAAGGAAAAGAAACTATACAGATTGTGATTCTGATTCATGACAAGCACAATATTTCTGAATATTTGAATGAAAAATACCAACTGTGGCATGAATCGAGTCAACTGATAAGAAATGAAACTTTAAGATTGCGTGATAAAAGCCATTGGATCTCACAGCTTCTTGCATTAGAAACGATGTGTTGAGCTTCTTGTTCTGCGGTTAACAGCATCTGAATTCCTCCTTGTCCTCTAAAGGGATCCATGGTACCTGAAAAACACGTCATAAACATGACAATGCGATCCAGCATATAATTAGTAACAGAACCTAGGAAATCAACAATGAAATTTCCAAATATCAGTCTTTATCATATTAAGCAATTTGAGCTGTTTTATTCGAAGCATGATTCCTAGCAATGAAATTTCCAGACAGCTACTTGAGCAATTTGGTGGATGAGAATCCAGAATTTGTAATAATGGACTGATTCAACTTTACCTGGCCAAGAAAGGGATTAAATCAAATATGGAAGAACAATGAAAAGTTGGATCTTGAAAAGAGAGAAACTAACTGGGGGAAAAAAAACAGTAAAAGGGGATGTGATTTCGTTACCTGAATGAAAAAAAGGCTGGTTATGCCAAGATGGGCGATAATGGTAAGAAGGATGATGGGCGTGTTAGTTTGTTGAAGATTGTCCTCCAAACACTCCTACGTGAGGGGATTATGACTGGCTTTGTTATGTACCAAGTCAAATGCTATATTTAGTTGAACTCTTTAATAACATTTCCGCTTCAAAATGAACTATCCTTTTAATTTATGTTCAAATTGTAGGATTATTATAAATTTCTTCCGTCATCCCTACTCATTAAAAATTACTACATAAATTTCTAAAATTTAATAATTACTTCTATTTGAATAGAAATAATCCTATATATGTTTATTATTTTCATTATATTATTAAACATTATTACGTATATATATTTCGTATAAATGATTATTTTTTAATTTTTAAAATAATTGAAATTTTCATGATCATTAAATATGTGATTGATTGATATTTCATACACTTATTTGTTTTTCGAGTCAACAAAAATATTGAAAATGAATTATTTAGCGTAATAACTTATGTTAGCAAGATAAGTTACTAACTCGTGTTAAAGGAATAATAATAACAACAACTTATTTTTTAATATCCACTCAGATTTGCTTTGAAATATTCAATATTTTCACACGGTAGTTTTCATGAAAAGGTGTGTTCGCAATCTATTTTTCTCCATTCTTAGTACAAAAGCTTTTGCCTAGAATTATTTTTTCGACTAAATATCATTTACTATAATATTTCTTAATGTACCAAACAGCTTTCTACCTGGTATCCTCTAAATAATAAACTTCGTTGAGAATAAATTTTAAACGTATTAACTAATTTTAATTCACTTATTCAATCTATGTAAGGTACCTTGTAGGTTCTTAATGTATTTTAATCTATCCCAATGAGATTGTGGTTTAGAGAAACCAGGTAAACATTAGGGCGAATTAGTATAAAGTTTCAATGAGGAAACATAATTATTAAAAAAATTCCATTGACAATAGAATATCTTGTAAAAACCAGTTTTAGTGTATAAAATGAAAAAAATCCCATTGACAATAGAGTATCTTGTAATAACAAGTTTTAGTGCAGAGAATAATAACGTCTCACTTATTATTGTGACTTTTTTGTAGTTATTTTATTTCCTTAAGTCTTCCTAATAATTCTTCCAAATTAGAAGAGTACAACACAAGCACATAAATACCAAGGAAAAAAAAACTTGGCATCTATCATTATCAGTACCTAAATATTAAATGCTAATTGTGTTTCAAATATTACAGCAAAACATGCTTATGAAGTCGGTATTTAACGTAGGTTTTTGGAGAAAGCAACGTTAAAAAAGGACGGTAACATTTCTATAATGTTTTGAAACTTTTCAACGTCACTTATCGAGAAAACCGATGCCGAAAATGTGACATTTTTAACGAGGCATGGACGAAAGTTTGGTATAGCATAGCTTAACAAGATGCCAACCTCACATCGTCGATAAACTCCTATAAATTTTAGAAATAACATTTACTGGCTGGCCATATCACAGTTCCTACATTATTTTTCTTCAAACGGTTCATGGTCATTGCAAATTTGCAGGAAGACCATATCAGCATGGGTTCGAGAAATGAGAGAAATAGGGAAGTTTTTCTTAACTACTAGGCAAAAGATTTAAGTTCCACCACTTCAAAAAAAAATTAAAGTGTATCCGGCATCCCGAAATATTTTCTCAGATGCATCAAATACTTCAAAATATTTTGTGGTGTATCTAGTATCCCAAAATATTTTTTAGGTGTGTCCAACACTTTGAAGTATTTTTTCCTACCAAGGCAAAAAAAAAAAAACAAACTTCAGGGTGCTAGAAAAAAATATTAGGTGTTGGACTTACCTAGAAAAAATATTGAGATGCTGAACGCAGCTAAAAAAATACTTTACAGTGCTGGACGTACTTAAAAAATTACTTTAGGGTACTAGATGCATCATGAAACATCCTACCTTTAACCCCTTAAAGTACTCGTTTGGAAGCATTATAGTTCAAGCAATTTACAAAACAAGCCCACAAATTGAACTTTGTAATTGGTTCTCGGGTTACTGTTTACTAGTTAAATTCCAAATTTTCAGTCCAACTTTGAGCAATCATAACTCTTAGCACACACATCCGTTTTAAGTAATCTACCACTTGTCTTAAAGCTCAAGATGTGTACTTTAATCATGCCAAATTTCACGGGCGGAGTCAGTCATTTGCCATACTTCTACTCTGTTACTATTTTGTTGCTTAATTGGGGATAGCTTATCCCCTAACATGCACTAACAGTTCATGATTAAGACTTTCCATACATATACCATTCCATTCATACACTAACCATTCACATACATTATCATAGCTAATTACACAAGACAACATCATTATTTATCATCACATACCATCAATGACACATTTACAACATATATTGGTATACACAGTGAACAATGTAATGTAATACATTTCTTAAATTCTTTCCCCCTCTTTCTTGCTCCACTTCTTGATTTCTTCTCCCATCCTTTTGCACCTAGTATGGTTGGTTAAGGGAGGGTGAGATTCAGGAGAATCTCAGTAGCAAACATTACCATTTATGCATGCAAGTGTATGACATGCTTTTGTGCACATAACTTTATCATTCATGCATAGTGAAATGCCATGGAAAGTAAGCCAATTCATTTATATTCACATAACATAATGCCAAGACATGCTAAACTAAACATAGCAATCATAATTCAGTGGCATAGCTTAGTCACATCATGGCATTCATAGCACATACACACATACACATCAAGCACATAAGAAAGGTAAGTTCGCTACCTTATATCTTTAAGTTTTCTTCTTGCTCCCTTTTGCTTCCAACTATTAAGGTTGCTTGCTCAACCTTTGCTATCCATTTTTCTTGATGTCTCATGGCCCTAAATTCATCAACACATCATTTCCATTTGTTTATTAGAACCATGGTAATCAACAACATCAATACTTTGTTTTCTTTGAGCTATATTAACTTCTAACTTTTAAGCTTGATTTCCAACCTTCCCAAAATTAATTTCACATACTATTCTCACACAATTTTACATGTAGAATCCATTTCCAAGGTCAAAATAATCAAAATCAAAGTTCTCCCTACCCAACTTGATCTGGCTGAACATAAGGTCTTAGGGCTTAACATTCTGCTTTCAATTCTAATGCTTCCAAACTTGTTTTCTCACCTTTACTCCGCACAATTTTTCATTTTAAATACATTGGAAGCATCAAAATCCAATTCTAGCCCCAAGAACTAGCCTTGGCCGAAATATTACTCAAGTTACACAATCAAGAAAATTCAACCAATTTAAACATAAAACCACTTGATTCTTGTTTCTTTCAAGCTTTTAAACATTATTCTAACATCAATTTCATCTTCCTCTATTCTTAAGAATTTCGTGCAGCATGTCCCCCTAGAGTTTCAAGCTCCCACAAATCATTAAAATCCATAACCAAGCTCAACAACAACAAGGGTAGTGAAAACTACATCAAAAACCATGAACATACCTTGTTTTAGAGCTTGATCTTGCATGGGACCACTTGGTCTTTCTTTCTCCCTCTTCTTTCTCTCTCTAGAAACCATTTTGCCAGAGCTTCTCCAAGGTTTCCATGGCTTAGGACGAAATGAGAGGGAGGGGAGGGGTATTTATAGAAAACAAGACTGAATTTGGGCCGTTGATCTTAAAAATATGTGGCTTGATCTGGACCGTCCATTTTCTATTTTAATCTTGTGGTGACAAGTGTCCCATGACATCATGCTTACATCATCAATCAACATGCCTTTAATCCAACCGTACACGTGTCTTACATCTGACCATACACGTGTCTTGCATCTAGTCGTACACATAATACCTTCTTTTCCCATCTAACCGTGCACTTGTCTCCTTCATATTCTTTTATCATTAAGGTATTAAAATAGGGAGGAAATTAATATAAAATTCGTGCAAAATACCACCTTTAGGTATTTCTTCACCTATTTTGCCATTCTGCACCGTATAAGGTACTTTTTCAGGTCCTGACTTTCCCTGGATCACTGGGACATGTTCTGGCACTATTTTCTCACCTCAAATAAATTCACGTGACATCATATAACATGCCCAAAGAGAGAGTGATGCTCTTTCCTTGTTCTTCTATTAAAATAATTAAAATAATTAATAATATTTTTTTCGGAGTGATTTTGACCGAATTCTTTCTACTGGTCCACAACTCCGAGAATCTATCTTCGGGTACCAATATTCATCACAGGGAATTCTTCTAATTTTTCTTCAGTCAAAAGTCAACCTCTAGACATTTGACTTTGACTTTTCCCGGATATTGTATAAATAGGCTTTAAATTCCATTAAAGCCAACCTCTTCGCTTTCTAGAGACGGAATTATTTTTAAAACCCATGATAATTCCTCAAGTATTTTCTCCCCTTTTCTTCCAATTATATGGGGCCTCCTTATACTTTAAATAATTCATTTTCAATAATATTCAAAATCAGTCAAAACCCTGAGAATTCCACAAATTCCTTCCAGGGGCATTTTCGTCATTTTTAGCCTCATACAGGCCTCTGAACCTTATTCCTATTTTTCTGGAATTTTTCTAAAGTGTTTAGGCCTTAACCTACCATTTCTCATTTTCTGGGATTTTCAGGCATAATTTCCATTTTTGCCCTTACCAGCCCAAAACTTTGCAAAATTACAATTTTACCCTTGGTTTGGCTTAACCTCAAATTTCACCTAATTGAGGCCTCCAACATAACCTTTGGCATACATTTATCTCTATTTCTCATTCTTGGGCTCTGAGACTTCTTCTGAGTCTCTAACTTCCTCTTTTCTTAGTCTTAAAAAACTTTTCCTTTGCGATTTAGTCCCTAGGAATTCCTCTGTCTTTCTAGGGAATCTCTGGGACCTCTGCCAAAAAGGGTCTGGTAGCCTACCCATTTCAGGCTAATTCTAGTACTTCTAGGCTCAAAATTCGGGATGTGACACATCACAAAATATTTTAGGGTGCTGGATGCACCAGAGAAAATATTTCAGGGGGCTGGATATACCTTAACACTACTTAAAATAGGAAAGAGAGAATTGCTATAAATTTAAGTTTCAAGGAAGAAATAAAATTACTAAAAAATTTCAACAATATCAGAGTAAATGACAAATTCCAATGTAGAAAATGATAACTGCTTACTTATCATTAGAACTTTTTTATAACTATTTTCTTTTCCTAGTATTTATGGTAATTCTCGGTAATTTTCTCAAAAAATATATGTATTTATATATAGTATAGAGAGAAAGATCACAGAAACGAAGGAAAATATCCTTCCCAAGCAAGAAATAGAACATAGATATCACAAACCCAACATGATCCAAAAAAAGAATACTTTGTTAAGAAACCCATTAACCTTTTAGTACAATTTCTTTCATATATTTCAGCACTTCGTGCTGAAATTTCAAAGGTGTTTGGTTTCTTTCAAAAGCACTTTTAAAAAGTATTTTTACGTAAGTTGAGACAATATTCTTTTCACATATTTATTTTATATATTGTAAAAATTATTTTTAAAATTATAGTTTAGTTACATCTAAACACACCATTTAAAGCATTCAGCATAATAAATACATGGACTACTCTAACTAATTTAATCTGTAAAGGAATGCTTGAAAACCTATAAGTAATAAAGGAAGACACAGTAGTTGAATTGGCTTCGATTCACTATCTCCGATCCTTAATATAAAAGTTGATTAATTTGGATAGATTAAGAACATCAGTTAAGTTAGTTATTTGTAATAAATATATGTTGTCTTCCCTAAAATACCCTTGCTAATCATGTGTACTAGTTAGAATTATCATTTGATGAAACCTTTAATATGTGCAATTACTATAAGGACTACCTTAAAAAAATGAATAACTATGAGAGACAAAGTGGATTAGGGGTCTTATATTTAGAACTAAATTGAATGTTAAACTAGCTCTTATATTAAAGACTAGATGTAGTATTATGTTTTCCCCCCCTAAAAAGCACTTCTTTTGCTACTATGGAATTTTGTTGCTCATATAGAGATATATGGTTGTTTTACAAATATTGATTTATTAATATGGTTTCTTGTTCTTTTTTTTTATTTATAAAATATGAATATAGAAAACTGCAACTCAAGGACAATCAACTGTAGTTTCATCAAGATATACAAAATACAAATGGTAATAGAAGTAAAATTTTAGATCTCACTCATATACTCTTCACTTTCAACATGTTTCAATAGACTAAGAAAAACCTTTAATTTTATAATCTTGGAAAAATATAAAAAAATGATTCTTAAATTTGAAAATCCCCAAATGAACACTTGAATAAGGTAAATTCCTGTTTAATCATTGAAGATCAATTAGGGATTTTCAAATTGACTGGAATGACCAAATTGCAACTTATAGGTTGGTTAGTGTTGGATAGGGTTTAAAATGATCTGTTGGTAGAGATAATAGATTGTAGTTTAGGAAAATTTGAAGAAGCTCTGCAACGATTATGTAGATATGAAGCTTAAATATGAATAGTAATGATATAGTAAATTGTGTTATTAATAGCGAAAGTGGAATTGTAAAATGCTAAATTAAAGTTGTTAATATAGGAAATGACTGTATTAGGTTAATCTCAAAAATTGATGAAATGTCTTTGTTAGAGAACTGACATTGTGATTAATTTTTTTTCTTATTTGTTTCGAGGTAAAATGCAAAATGACATGCAAGGGCACTTGCTTTGATTTTTCATATTGGTGGAAACATTTTTAAGAATGTTGAAGGTGAAGTGAAACATAATGGTGTGAGTATCAAAGTGAAAACGATAAAAGAGTGCATAAGGCTTGAAGATTTGAGGTCAATGATATTAGAATGGTTTGATATAGATGTTAATGGTTGTGACATGAAATACACTGTAAGCTTTGATTATAAGACATTAGTAGATTTGATTGATGATAGTGAAGTCGATAATCTTTTTCATCATAATGAGATAGTGCACATGAGTATATAGCATTGAAGGAAAATACACCAAAAGTAATAGATGACCCACAAATGTCAGTTATAATATAAAAACTTGTAATTATGATAGTATTGACAAATTATTGAGATTGTCACAACAAAGGTATTTGTTATCAAGTAGCTCGGATAATATGGATGGTATTATTTGTGACAAATATGGGGGTAATTTTGTAAGAGAAGGTAGTGGGGGATCTTATGAAAGGTTAGTAAGTGGAGTAGAGATTATACCAACATTCATGTCTGAGATGAATGCTATGAAATGAAAGAAATTGTTGTTAGGAAAGAAACAAACTTTTCCACATGCTTCAACTTTCAAAGAGGCTCTGTACAAGTTTAATATTGCACAAAACTTCAAGCACAGATATGTCAGAAATAGTAAGGACAATATGTATGTGAAATGCAATATTGAAAGTTGTCCTTGGTGGATAATAGTAAGAGTAGTTGGCAAGAGAAGTCCTTATCTACTTGTATTTCAATTTAAAAATAAACATGTGCATCATGCCTAAGAGATTATGATAGTTAGACATGGTGGAAGAGCTTGTTTGACATCATCAATCATAACTGAGGAGGTGATGGATCACATAGATAAGCGTCTAAATGAAATAAGAAGGACCTTGGAAAGAGATAATGGTGTGAAGTTGATATATAAACAAGCATATAAGGCTAAGGAAAAAGCATTAAAGGAAATACAAGGGAGGCTAGGATAGTCATGTATGTTGATACCATAGATATATCAACGATTGAAGGAAACCAGTGAGAAGACGATAGTTGAATGGATAGCTACTGCAAACCATATATTTGAACATGTTTTCATAGCATATGATTATTGTATGGAGGATTTCTTGGCTAGGGCAAGATATACATGTTCATAGATGGAACTTATTCAAGTGGACCATATAGGAGAAAGCTACTATCAGCTTTAGCATATGATGCGGACAATATTGTTACCATTTACAATTGTTATTTTTAAAGGGAGAGACATATAAGGATTGGGCATGATTCTTAAATATGATCAAACATATAGTTGATGGAATCCAATTAACTATTGTGTCTGATAGTTACAATGCAATAATAAAAGTTGTTGGAGCAATATTCAAGGTGACAGGCATGCATACCGTTATAGGCATGTGAGGAAATATTTTAGTACAGAAATAAATAAACTATATAGAGACAAAAAGAGAACTAGGGATATTTCTAAAGAAGTTAGACTAAAGTTGCTTAATGACATGCATATCACTCAACTTATTTTTTTCTTTAATTATGTTGCTAATTATTGTAGAAGTTGCAATGCAAAAGTGTACTACTTATTTATTGTAGAAGTTTAGTTAATGTTCATGTTTTTTTTTTTTAAGGGCAAGATGAACTTGCTAAAGATAAATCAGTACAACACAACAACTACATTTAAACCCTATCTAAACGTAGGCGATCAAAACATCCAGGGTGGGGTTCATTTAAAATCTTCATGTCCTCCACTATGTGATGTGCTTCTCTTGCCAGAAAATCTGCACACTGTATGGACTCCCTAGGTGCATATCTAAGTTCAATTTCCCAGTTAATGTTCATGTTTGATGTCTATAGTATCATCTCTTTGTAAAATGAGTTAGATACATGACACTTTTTTAAATGCCCAAAAAACTTCTTATTAAAGGCGATACTGAGCTTGTTAATATAGCTAACTAACTTGTTAACCACATTATAGAAGGTGTAAATGCCCTAGTTATGATTCCAAGACCAATCTCTCCAAGTTTAAACATGCTCTCAGATCATGTGGTTAATTGCATTACACAAGTTGTTAATATTTATACTCGACTTGTTAACAACATCATTAAAGTTGTAAAAATGCCCATATTTGGAATTTTTGAAAATCCTATTGTTAACTGTAATGTTGAATTTGTTAATAATGTTAAAAAAAACTTGTTAACCACATTACAAAAGTTGTAAAATTTCCTATTTATGATTCCATGACTAATATCTCAAAGTAACAAGCTCTCATATCACATGGTTGATGACATTATGCAAGTTGTTAATATGTATACACAACTTGTTAACCATGTCACAAAAGTTGTAAAAATGTGTTTATTTGGAATTTCTGGAAATCCTACTGTTAAAGGTGAGACTAAACTTGTTAATAGCGTTAAAGAACTTGTTAATCGCATTACAAAAATTGTAAAATTTCCTATTTATGATTCCATGACTAATACCTCAAAGAGTAATAAGCTCTCATATCACATGATTAAGGACATTACACAATTTGTTAATATCTATACACGACTTGTTAATAGCATCATTGAAGTTGTAAAAATACCCATTTTTGAATACTTGTTAACAAAGATACTGAATTTGTTAATATAATTAATGAAATTGTTAATAGAGTTATTGGACATGAAAATTTTCCCATTTAGTATGAGATTCCTACACTAAATTGAATTTCTGGTATGCTTGCTGCGAGATAGAGTAGTGATCCAATCATTCCTTCATATTTAGTTGGATTCACGTCCTTGGCCTTTTCCTCTGCATCCAGAGAGATTGTTGAATTCATTGGAGTATTTGCACTTTTTGCTTGATCCAATCCATACTTTTTTAGAAGTTCTTTTAGATACTTCATTTGTGATATGAATATGCCATTCTTCTTCTGTTTGATTTGTAATCCAAGAAAGAAATTTAATTCTCCTATCATCGACATCTAGAATTCTCTCTACATCAACTTAGCAAACTCTTGGCAAATATCTTCATTAGTAGCACCGAATATGATATCATCTTGATTAACAATTCCTTTTTATTTCTTTTTATAAAAAGTATTGCATCAACCTTGCCTCTTTCAAAACCTTTTTCCATCAGGAAATTGCTTAGACTTTTATACCAGGCTCTTGGTGCCTGTGTCAAGCCATATAAAGTCTTTTTCAATTTATAAACATGATCAGGAAGATTGGGGTCTTCAAAACCAAGGAGTTCTTTAATGAATACTTCTTCCATTATGTAACCGTTTAAAAATGCATTTTTAACATCGATTTGATACAATTTGAAATCTTTTATACAGGCAAAGGCTAAGAGTACTCGTATGGCTTCTAATCTAGCTACTGGTGCATATGTTTCCTTATAATCAATACTTTCTTCTTGATTATAGCCTTTTGCAACTAATCGAGGCTTATTTCTAATGATTTGTGTAGATTCATCAAGCTTATTCTTGAATACCCATTTAGTGCCTATGACTGGATGGTTATTAGGTCAGGGTACCAAGTTCCAAACTTGATTCCTCTCAAATTGGTTCAGCTCTTCTTGCATGGTCGCTATCCAAAATTTATGAGATGGAGCTTCGTCAACATTGGTTGGTTCAATGTTAAAATAAATACAGAGATATGCACTTCATTGAACACTTGTCTTCAGGTCTTAACCCCTTCATTGACTTCACCAATAATTTGGTCTATAAGGTGGTCTTTGTTATATCTCCAAGCCTTGAGTTGTTCTAAATTATCTTGCGAAAATGTTTCATTTGACTTATCTTTATTCTCTTTATTTTCCACCAAGGGCGTTTGGTTTGGTGACTTACCTAGACTCAACTTTTCAAGATCTTGAACAATCTCAGTGTCATCATCTAGAGGTTTTGAGATTGACTTAGTTTCAACAAACACAACAAATAGATTCTTCTATGGTAAAGGTTCTTTTATTAAAAATTCTATAAGCTTTACTACGGTTACAATATCCTAAAAATAAACCTTCATCGGCTTTAGGATTGTCAGATCCCACCAAATTTAACATTAATAGAAGGGATAAAAATTTAAGTCAAGGGCCAATATGGAAGGTAGATTGGCTGATCAAGCCAAGCATGACATAAGATCCAGATAAGGTTCGGACCAGCATTTTTGAAATTATCGGTCCAGGAAAGGCAAAATGGAAAAATTTGGAAAAATTTCAAAAATTTCCCAGAAAATGTTAAAAAGGTAAATTAGAGGTCTTGGAACCTCAATGTAGTCCCTAAAGGTGAAAATGGTATGAAAATGAATTATTACGGAATTTCTCGAATGCAGAGGTTTTTTAGAAAAATAATGAAAAATTGAGGAAAAATAATTATTTTTAAATAGCTAGGGGCGTCGATAATTCCTGAAAAAATATGGACTAATTATCTAAATATTTATGAGAATTTATAAAATTAGTTTTATGCCTTGAAAGTTTAGGAAATCATTTTTGGGAATTTATTTCTCACGGTTTTACTGATAAAGGCCTAATCAAGGAAAATTCAAAATAAATAGTTAGAGGTGGAGAAAAATCCCAAAAATTTCTAGATCATATCCTTATATTAAAATGGGATTTTTCATGGAGAGAAATGAATTTTTGAAGGCCTAGAAATATTATGGAATGTTACTAGTAAATAGTAATTGATAAAGTTTCGAAATGGTTTGGGATTGTGAGTTGGTTTATGGGCTATATTTTTGGGCCATCCTAAACCATTTGTGGACCCCACATTGGGTCCAAAGAAGGCCCAATTTCATGCAGTTTCTAGACCCTTCAATTTAATTGGATTTAAGTCCAATTTCAGTCAAAATATCAGTAGGAAAGTTCTGGAGACTGGTCACTTGTCATGATATGAAAATTGGGACATTGGATGGAAACCACATGGCCTTTTTGCTGGCCAAATTTTGTCTATTGATGAAAGGGGAAGTCAGATTTTTCTTGTCTATAAATACCCCCTCAAAATACCCAAAAATAGGTAGAAAATTGGAAAAACAAGGGGAGGTGCTGCCATTTTGTTTTCTTGAGCTGTAAACTGATTTTGGTAAGTGCTTTTGGACAAAAAATTATCAAGTTTTAGTCAAAGATTCACTAAGGTATGTCTAAGCTTTACTATGGTTGAGATTAAAGCTTGTTTGGTTAGGTTTTTGAATTGAAATTCCAAGGGGGAGATGTTGTAATTTTCATTCAGCATGCTTATGCTTTAGGAAAGGATAGAAACCTTAAATATAATGTGGAATAAGCATGTTTAAATGGTGTTTGGATTGACTTTTGGAAGAAAACCAAGATAGGGTCCTTAATGGTTTAATTCGGCCACTATGCTATCTTGGGGTAGAAGTTTGTTTTGATGTGTTTTAATAATTCCAATGAGTTCAAAAAGGTGTTTTTGTGTAGGAAAACACCAAGGGAGAGTGTTTGAAATCATTGGAATCAAAAATAAAATTTTTGGAACATTTACTACCCTATTCAGCCAAGCTTAAATGAAAGGGAAGGAGTTTGATTTTCATAAATCTAAATTGATATTTGGATTCTACATGAAAAAATTTGTAGGAATAGATCAAGAGATTAATGGAAACAAAGAGGAAATAATTATGTCAAAAATCAAGGAAAGAGGGGTTTAATTGAGTTTAATGTCAAGCATTAGTGTTTATGCTTGAATTATTGATAAATTGGAATGTGTTTATGCATGAATTGATAGGCATTGTGCAAGAGAATAAGAAGGAACCCAAAGGAATTGAAGAGGCCGAATTGGTTCAAGTATACAAGAGGTAGCTTTGAATCTAATTTGATTGTTTTTATTGCTTACTTAATGTGTATGTGTTGCTTTCTTTATGTTTTTATGAATTGATTGACTTATACTATGGTATGGAATGCTTTTTGATATTTGATATGCTTTGGCCAAATGCACATTGATATGAAATGTGAATATGTACTAATTTTCTTCATGGAATAATGTGCTATTCATGGTATTGGAATTGATTATTATATATTGTAACATATCACATTTTGTGGAGCTTGATTAACATGATAATTATGATTCATTACTATTGAGATTTCTATGAAATCTCACTCCCCTCAATGTATAAACAATAATAGGAACCTCAAGTGGTGCTGCCAAGGGCAAGGAGAAAGGATTGGAAGTCATATTGGAAGAGGATTGAGCTTAATGTCATTGAAGTTACGATTTGTAAATTATTACGAGTTGTTATGTATTATTTTAAACTATATTGGAATATTATATCAACGATTAAGAATTCTCTATCTATGAGCAATTGACTAAAAAATTATGTTTATGCATGTGTTATATGATTACAAAAGCTAGATGAAAGGAAAAGGAAAAACAAGAATTGTATGAAAAAGGGATAAAGGTTGACTTTTTAGGAGCAAAGTTTGACCAACATGAATTTGGGGAATTGGATGAATCATAATTTGAAATTTGGCATGCTTATAGATCTCATTTTTATCTTTAAAAGAAGTGGTAATTTATTAAATTTGAAGTTTTTTACAGAAAGTTATGCCCTTCCAAAGTTGGGCATAAAACCTGAAAAATTGGAAAATGACCAAATGAACAATACCACTTTGAACGAAATCTGGGATTGATGCATAAGATCTGGATACTGATGAGTATTTTTCTTTTAAAGAGCATGCCAAGAGCTTTCCATAAAACCTAGAACCACTTTGTTTTGATTTTTCTACAATTAGTTATGAATTTTCAAAATTAGCCTAATTTGCTGTGAATAGTGTACGAAAATCCAAAAATAGAAATTGTGAAATTAAAATTTTCTCATACTTAAGGGTCATACAATGACCCTAAGTGGTTCTAATTGTTATATAATGAGGTAATAAAGGAGGCGTGACAAGGATCGAATTTACCAAGATTTTCTTTGTTGTTGTTGTGAATGTAACATTTGCTTCCAAAGATCCTTAGATGAGCTAGGTTCGGCTTCTTTCTTTTATACAACTCATAAGGAGTCTTCACGAGCAGCGTTCTGATGTATGCTCTGCTGGAGATATAGCATGCCGTACTCATGGCTTCTGCCCAGAACACTTGAGATATTCCTTTTTCATTTAACATTGCTCTGGCCATCTCTATAAGCACTCTGTTCTTTCGTTCCATGACTCCATTCTATTGAGGCATTCTTGGTGCTGAGAGATTGTGATCAATCCCGTGTTCATCGCAATAGTTGGCAAACTCATTGTTCTCAAATTCTCCTCCGTGATCAGTTCTAATTGACATAATAGACATACCTTTCTTATTTTGAACCTTTTTAGAAAAATAATGAATGCATTAAAAGTCTTGTCTTTTAAGGAGAGAAACAGAATCCAAGTAAATCTTGAATGGTCATCAACTATCACTAGAGTGTATAAGTTTCCCCCGAAACTTTTGACTCTTGATGGACCAACCAAATCCATATGAAGCATTTAGAGTGGTCTTTTAGTTGAGACTATCTTTTTTGATTTAAAAGAAGACTTTGTTTGTTTTCCCTTCTGACAAGTATCACAGATAATATCATGTTTAAACTAAATTTTAGGTAAACCACTAACTAAATTCTTTTTAGTTAATTTTGAAAGTTGACTCATATTTACATAAGCAAGATGTTTATGCCAAAGCCAGCTTTCATCACTTTTACTCATAAAGCAACTTTAAGAAGATTTTGAATCTAATTGAATGGTATAGCAATTACCGTCCCTTGGAGCTCTTAATTTCACATTCAATTCTTCCTTCTTAAGTGGTAGGTCATCCTTGCTGATGATCATACATTCATATAAATCGAAGATTATCTAGTTGTTTTTGTCGGCACTTTGACTGACACTGAGTAGGTTGTGACATAGTTCTTCAACGTAGTAAACGTCTTTGACTTTCATTCCCTTGTCACTTTTTATTTCTCTGATTTCGGCTATTCTTCTAGATTGATTTCCTCCAAAACTTACTTTACCACCTTCCTTGGGTTTGAACGTAGAGAATTTGTCAGTATCACCTATCATATGTCTTGAGCATCCACTATTGATGTACTATTTGTTTGCTCTAGATGCCTTAAGATAAACCTACTTCAGGCAAATCACGCTTTAGGTATCCATATTTTCTTGGATCCTTTTAGGTTAGTATGGACTGTCCGTGGTACATAAGTATCTTTAGGCACCCATTTTAGTGTTTTGTAAGTTCCTTTCTTCTTATGATAACAAGAAAATGTAGTATAACCCTTACTGTTACAGTAAGAACAATATGCAAATGGATTAGATGAATGAACTGAATTTCTAAAGAATATTAAATACAATTGTTCACAACTTTTCTTCTTTCCTTTTCTCTTATCCTGAATAGAATCATATCCTATCCCAGATTTGTTCATTGTACATCGTTGAGCTTCTAATATTACTTTGAGCATTTCACTGCCCTTTGTAAACTTCTCTAGAGTCTTTGTGAGGTCCTCATTTTTCTTTTTGTTCTGCTTATACTCTGTGCAGGTTTATAAGCTGACTTCCTTTTGCTTTAATTATTCTTCCAAACTCTTGATTTTTTTTTGGAGCTTGCCAACTCCTTAGCTATTCTTACTAATTTCAAATGTAAAGCATTTTATTCAGATTGCAATTCATCATAGGAAGGTTCAAAAATGATTACCTCATCGGTCTCTAAATCTTCATCTTCCTGTGCTACAAGATAAATGTTGGTCGTCTTTTCATCATGACTATCATCATCTTCTAATGAGCTATCTTCCCATATCGAGGTGACGAAGGCCATCTTCTTTCTAAATTTTTCTTTTCTTTTGTCTTTGTCCTTCGATCTGGATAGTTGAGGGTAGTCTGCTTTGATGTGTCCAGGTTTCTTACATTTAAAGCAGATGATTGGCTCTTTAGGTTCAGTCTGAGATGTGGAGGCTTTTCGC
This sequence comes from Neltuma alba, assembly GCF_004799145.2. Classification (NCBI taxonomy): domain Eukaryota; kingdom Viridiplantae; phylum Streptophyta; class Magnoliopsida; order Fabales; family Fabaceae; genus Neltuma; species Neltuma alba. The sequence goes on from NW_021632953.1 coordinate 29,353, forward strand.
TTTGTTTGAAATTTTCTCCCGGCTCTGTTCTTGTAGAACCTTTTGAATATCTTGATTATGAGACCTATTTCTTCATCCTTCAGATCTTCTTCATCATCTTTTTCACTTTCTTGAGCTTCAAGAGTGATGCCTTTATATGTTTTCTTATTCATTTCTTTTTTATATTTATGCTTACTCTCATACTGTACCAAACTTTTGAAGAGTGCAGCAATTGACTGGATTGATTCTCCTTTCGTTTCTTCAATGGCTATTACCTTTGGTTCCTACTCTTTGGTGAGTTGTTTAGTATTTTTCTTACTTGATCCTCTTGACTGTATTTTTTGCTGAGAGCATTCAGGTGATTGATGAGGTGTGAGAACCATACTTCCATATCTTGAATGCTTTCTTTGTCTTTCATTCTGAACAGTTTAAATTCTGTGATGAGGGTATTGATTATGCTTTATTTCACCTCGATTGTTCCCTTGTGAGTTATCTCCAGAGCTTCCCACATTTTTTTGTTGTTTCCAGGCTTGAAACCCGAAAGTACTCTTTTTGACTCAAAGTACAAGTCAGCATATTAATTTCCTTGTCATTTAGCAAAATGAGTCTTTTATCCTCATCGTCATGTTGGATTCTTAGGAACTTGTTGATTATTCACTGTCTTCTTAAGAACATAGTTGCCTTGCTCTATCATGTCCCACAATCCGTATTTTGAGGCTTTAATAAAAATTTTCATTCTCATCTTTTAAAAGGTAAAATTTTCTCCATTGAAACCTAACGGTTTTGTTGTAAAGCATCCTTCAGGTAGCACACTATCACCAAATCCTACCATTAAGATCTCTCTTGAGACAGTTAAGTCCTATTCAAAGAGACCTGTTTTGATACCAAATGTAGTGTGGCAGTTTCACCCAAGAGGGGGTGAATTGGGTGATAAAAATTTTACTCTTGAAAACAAATAACAAAATCAAGAAAAGTAAATAAGTTTAGAGAGATTTCACAGAAGGAGAGTCAAAGAAGAAGAACACGTAGAATTTTATACTGGTTCAGTCTTAGCCACTTGACCTGTGTCTACTTCTCAGAACACCTTTGAGTTCTTCACTATACTCCAAGATTCAATGGGCTTTTGGCGCCACAATATAGTAATTGAGCTCTCTCTCAATCACTCCCCCTTACTTCCTATAAGGATACAATTTTCTTAAGAGTCCTATACTCTTGAGTCACTTGCTAAGATGAGTAAAAGGATTAATAAATTCTCTTTAAGAGTATACAAGTTAAACACTGACGCTTAGAGTAAGAAACAGAGTATTGAATGCAGGAAATTAATTTGACAGATGGTAGCTCAAGTTCATTCACTACTTCGTTCAATGCCCTTCGTGTTTTATATTGGGAGATTTTTAGTTAATTGTTTGACACGAGAGCTTGTAACCGTTGAACTAGCATTTGTATAGGTTGGTAGTTGCAACAGTTATTTCATATTTAATGCGTTTCTGACAGGTAGGTTACGCCTTCAATATTTTTCCGTTGAGCCTCATAACTTGTAGAAATGTCTCTATAATACTTTACTTCATTAGCGAATATAAATGAATAAAAGAAGAGATGATCATCCTTGGAGTTTAATACATGAATTGCAATTCATAAATCAAATATTAGAGAATCATAGAATTAATTCTTCAAAGATATCATCAATAAGTAGCTTGATCAATAAAGTCAGTGATTAATTAGAAACGAGAGAACTTGAAAATTAAACTCATTTATCAAAGCCATTATAGATCAAGGACATTATGGAAAAAGTTATCGATAAAGAGTGAAAGTTAACCAAAGTGATTTATCATGATGATTCTTTAAAACCTAAGTAAAAAGATTTGTTTCTTGAATTTCATCGTAGTCAAGGGCCATTTCTGCTTTTTATAAAAATATGAGATGAATAATGAAGGTTGAGAAAAGCTTAAAGATGAAACAATATCATATTTTCTGAAAGTAGTGTGAAAAATACTTTCAAACAAAAAAACTAAGCCTTATATAGCACGTTATCGATAATTCACTTTATCTAAAAGCTTATCGATAATTGAAGTACGCTTACAAATCCATTTTAAACAGTTTTATCTAAAAGCTTATTGATAATTAAATTTATCAAAAAGCTGTTAGGAAAGACTCCTAAGTAAAACTTAGAGATAAGGAAAGACAGGAAAAATGTGATTTTAATCGATAAGGTGATTGATAAATGTATTTATTGATGAAATGATTGATAAATGTGTTTATCAATAAGATTATTGATTAACTTCTAAACATAACTTGAGAATTTAGAGAAATAAGGAGAGATTTATCAAAAATTTTATCGAACAATATAAGTAGTTTAGAGATAGCAATACTTACTCAATTTCAGAACAAGTTATTGAGGATTATAGAAATTGATAAACGTATTGATAAGTCAAAAAGCATTTTAACTGGTTATGATTCAGTGAGACTTACCCATTTATCTAAAAGATGATTGAAAACCTCATTTATCAATAAGGTCATTGATAAATGCTTATCAGTAAAGCTAAATTGCGAAGAAACTTACTATTTATCTTAAAAGTGATCGAAAACTTTGTTTATCCAGTAAGTGATCGATAAAGGCTTAACATTAACTATATTCAAAGAAAGTCAGCCATTTATCTAAAAAGTGATCGAACACTTCATTTATCCATCAAGTTATCGATAAACACTTATCAGTAATAATATGCAAGGAAATTTAATTTTTTAACTTTGTCATCATCAAAACCTTTAATCTAACATAAAGAATAGGAAATGATTGTTAGATAGTAATTAAACCTTATTGTTTGAAAGATATTAAGTTGTGCATAATTGAGGTATTGTTCAACTAAGGGGAGTATCTTGTCCTAGGGTTTAATTTTTGTTGTTTTGATGCTTCCCACAGATTTAGAAGGTGATTTTCTATAGGGATATGTGAAGAACATGTGTTTGGAAGCATTGAAATTAAAAATTTTGAGAACCCTAAGGAACCCGTTCAGCCAACTTAAAAAAAGAAGGAAGGAGTTTGGTTTTGATGAATCTAACTTTAGAAATGGATTCTACAAGAAAATTTGTGTAGAAAAAACCTATGGAAATTATGAAAAGAATGATGATGCTAAAACCCTAAATTAAAGGTTAAAAGGGTAAGGTTTAAGAATGGATGGTATTATTGATTTGAAGTACAATTATTCTTATTGTTTGATAGGCCATATTACTGATCAATAGTAGGGGTGGAAACAGGCCAGGCCAGGCCAGGCTTTACCCTTAATAGGCTAAGCCTGTGGTGAAGTCTATTGGCCTGAGCCTGGTCTGTAGCCTGTGAAAGGCCTTTTATTCGACCTGAGCCTGGCCTGTAGCCTGTGAAAGGCCTTTTATTCGACCTGAGCCTGGCCTGTAATTAAGCCTGGCTTGGCCTGTGACCTGTTAAAAAGCCTGTATTTTTAACAAATTTTAAACATGTATAAATAAATTCAAAATTATAATATCTCAATCCAAATTATCTAAAATACAAATAAAAAATATGAAATAATTAACATAATTTGTTATTGTTACAATTACAAGAAAACATCAAACCGTGAAGCATCAAATCTTCAACACAACAAGTTCTTCTTCTTCTTCTTCTTGTTCAAACACCTGAGGAGAAGAAATCAAATATATATTATATCATAACAAAATTTAATAAGTAATAAATATATGAAGCGATAGGCAAAATTAAAATGACTAACAGTATATATGATATTCCAAAGTTCTTACAGAGCACAAATGATATAATCAGTTATAATTTATAACCTGTCCAAAGTTCTTACAAAATCACAATATGATATTCCAGATGCCAAAATCCAGAAGATAACAGTTTATATGAACACAAACGAATCACATACCATAAACGAAAGAATCGAAGGCAAAGCACAACTAGATATATATATATCTGTCAACATGAGCCACGTACCTGAGAATAGAGGTTGGAGTCGCAGCGTCAGTGAATAGCAATGGCATGAAGAATGAAAGAATTGAAGAGGCAAAGCACGAACTATGGATTGAAGAGGCAAAGAACAAAATGGAAGAGGCAAAGCACAAACAATAAATGAAAGAATCAAAGAATGGAAGAATGGATTCAAGCAAACATGAAGGTTGCAACTTGCGATCTGCGTCAGTACGTGTGCGAGCTGCTATGAGCTTGTGCCTGCGGTGCGCCGTGTGGCGACTAGCGAGGAAGAATAGAAGAAGCGAACGGCCGAACAAGAACGCCTTGACCTAGGTTAAACTTTAGGTAGATTGTAGCAAATTTACAATGTTAACCCTAAAAAAATAATAACATGCTCAGGCAACCTGACAGGCTTAATAGGCTTGTTAGTGAGCCTGAGCCTGGCCTGATAAGATAAACAAGCCTTTTTACAGGCCTGAGCCTGCTCTTCTATTTAAATAGACCAGGCCAGGCCAGGCTATTTACAGGCCAGGCCACAGGCCCCTGACAGGCCGCCTGGCCTATTTCCATCCCTAATCAATAGGAAGCTTAAAGTTCAAGGAAAGAGGCCGTTTGTAACATTCCAAATTTTGGGCCTAGAAGTACCAGAATTCGCTTGAAATGGGTAGGCTACTAAACCCCTTATGACAGGAGTCCCGAAAGTTCCTTGTAAGGATAAATAAATTCTCAAGGACCAAATTGCAAAGTAAAAGTTTTCTCGGATTGAGAAAAAAGAAAGTTAGAGACTCTAGTAAAGTCTCGAAACCTGGGAATGAGAAATAGAGATAAATATTAGCCAAAGGTTATGCTAGAGGCCTCAACAAAGAGAATTATAGGGTTAAGCCAAGCTAGGGGCAAAATCATAATTTTATAAAGTTTCAGGCCAAAAAGGATAAAAATAAAAATTATACACGAATTTCCTATTAATTTTTTCCTATTTCAACGCCAAAAAGATAAAGGGACATGTAAGAGACATGTGCATGGTTGGATGAGCAACATGTGCACGGTTGGATTAAAGACACGTGTATGGTTGGATTAAAGACATGTGGCTTGATGATGTAAGCAATGTGGAAGTTAAACACTTGGCTTGATCAAGATGGAAGATAAGGGATAAGGGACACATGCAAGATCATAAGGAAAGATGAAATGGACGGTCAAGATTAAGCCACCTATTTACAAGATCAATAGTTAAGATTCAATCTTACTTCCTATATATACCTCTTAACCTCCCATTTGGCCAAAGTTTTGGCCAAGAGAGAAAGAAAGGAAGGAGAGGCCATGGAGAAGAGGAAGAGCTCCAAGTTTCATACAAGATCAAGCTCCAAAACAAGGGCCATAAGACACCAAGAAAGATGAATAGCAAGATTGTCCAAGCAATCTTGGTGGTTGGGAAGTAAAGGGAGCAAGAAGAAAACTTAAAGATACAAGGTAGTGAACTTACCTTTCTTGTGTGCTTGATATATATACTTGTGTATTGATGTATATTATGTTGTTTGATGATTATATGAGATGAATGCTCTGTTTCCCTTGTGTTTTTCATGGCCATGCATGTCAATATGAAACATTAAGCATGAGAATGTTATAAGTAAGCATGAGTTAGATCAAGTAAGTATATCATGCATTTACATCCATCTTGCATACATAATGGTAATGTTTACTACTAAGATTCTCCTAAACCTTACTCTCCCTTAACCAATCCTAATAGGTGATAATGATCAAGCAAAGGATACATAAAGTAGAAGCAAGAAAAGAGAAAAAGAATTGAAGAAATTTATTGTATTACATTGTATAGAAATATATGTTATGGATGTACCATTGATGGTGTGTGATGATGATAATGATAATGACATGCATAATTGGCTATGATGCTATATGAGAATGGTTAATGCATGAATTGAATAGTATTATTCAAGGAAAGAATTAATCATGAATTATTAATGTAAGTAAGGGGGATTAGTTATACCTAAATGAGACACAAATTTGTGGCAAAGTGGAAGTGAGGCAGAAGGTTGATTCTGCCTGTAAAATTTGGTATGATTAAATTAAATATCCTGAACTTTAAAACAAGTGATTGATCACTTAAAATGGATATGTGTGCTAAGAGTTATGCTTGATCAAACTTAGGGTAGAGAAACTAGAAATTACAGTTTTTACCAAATGAATAGTAATATTTCACGAATAAATTGTACAAATTGCCATGGGTTAAGGCTAGATTTCTATTTTTTCCCTATAGAGAAATGAAAGATGTTAAAATAGAATTTTGAACCACCTCAATATGATTTTTCTATAATTAGTTATGATTTTTCTATAATGAATCTACGGCCTTATTTCATGAATTGCTTGAACCATAAAACTTCCAAATACATATTAAAGGGGGTTTAAAGAAGAATGTTTCATTTTAGTATCAGAGAAAAGGTTCTGGCAAATGCTTAAATAGAATGGAGGTTCTAGTAAAAGTTCTGGCAAAGGTATAAACAGAGCACTCATTCAAGCAAAGCTCGGTATGAGAGAAAACCTTATCTAGGAAAGTAACAGGTTACTAGGATTGATCCAACTAAGGTTAAGAGATTGAGATGATTTCTCTAGGGAAAATGGATACAGAGGAGAAGTAAGAAATGATAGAGAATAACCTAAGAGATTGATTGCCACTGCTAAGAGACTCCTCCTTAGGAAAGGAATTGTTAATATGAGAGAGCTTGACCAGGGTTTGCGTCAAAATCAAAAGATTTCCTAGAGGGTAATGGTTAAGAGTACAGTAAGTCAGACAGGGATATGAGTCAGTGTCCTAGTAGGGGAACTGAGTGGCAACCTAAGCCTCAGTTAATTAATGTGACCTCAATAGAGGCAAGGTAATAGGATAAGATATTTGAGGTTTGTTCAAATCTCTAAATAAAGATAGAAATCCCTAAGGGATAGTAAACCAAGAGGGATAGAGATTAGATGATATTGAACAAAGAATTGATGATGAGTTAGGTACCTGACTTAGACACAACACAACACAACAAAGTGATTAAATTCTCGCTGTGTGATCTCTCTTGAGGATAGAGTTAAACAGAAATAGATGAGAATGTGATAGTTGATGGTAGCACTAGGAACTGATATATAGAGAGAGATAAGTAAGTTCCCGATGATGCCTAGAGCCCAAGGATGCTTAGATATGTGATAATGTTAGGGACTAGATAGTACTCTTTTATAATCCTAAGGCATCTAAGAGCGTGCAACCATAGCACTCAGGCCAGTATAGAGTCCAAGAGACGAAACTCCCACCAACGAATGCCACTGCCTACAGGATTAAGTAATTTTAGTGGAGAGCCTCCCTTTGATAGGGATGTGGCATTTGAGGAAGGTACCCTAACAGAGATTGAGTACAAGAAAAGTCTTGGTCACAAAGTACCTTTCTGAGATTGGAGGTGGTCCTTCACCATAGAGTTAATGTCGCTTTTATGGGAGGGAGCTATTCTCAATAGATATTATGGAGAAATAGCTCGAATGGAGTTGATAGTGATACATCCTCCATCAGTGGTACTGGAAATAGTGCACAGACAATTATTTTGGTACAAGCAATGCGTTCCCCCACAAGGACAAATCCTCCTATGAGGATAGAGAGAAGCAACCGAGGCAAGGCACGAGACAAACCTTACCTTGAGAAGAGCGAAACTGGTCAAGAAAAATATAGGCGTAATATGAGGCAGATACTTCTCGAGCTTAACAAGGTACTATAGTATAGTAAAAGGTAACAAGAATATGATGATATAAGTCCTCTCTTGATGCCATTCTGAATTGTTGAGAGACAATAAGGTCCTAAGGCAAGGCAGGTTGGCATTGATACGATGGCAAGTTAATAGGCTCTAGAGATGGGCCAATGCCTAGAGATTTGAGAGGCACAATAAAGGGAAAGGAGCATGAGGAAGCTAAGACTAAGGGCTAAGGAAATGAGGAAAGATTAAGCATTCTGGAGCTGACAGAAAGGATTTAGTAAGGCCTAGGAAGACAATACTAGCATCTGTGATAAGTCTTGGGGAATGATCAGTCAAGTTACCTGTAACATCCTGAAAATCTTAACCCTGAGATTAAGAAAATTAAAGAGATCAACAGCTAGTTAAGGTAGAGAGAATTATAGCTAGCACCAGTTTGAATTTTGAAATTTGAATAAAGGCTGGATTAATATTTTAAATATTAGTTAAAGAAAGATTTAATTGAGAATTCAAGTTACAAATTCTCAAAAGTTTTCGAAAAATCACAAAATATAGAAATAAGAGTCAAGGAACTGTATTTGAGGCCCTGAGGAATTATTGGAAGGAAAATAAATAAATATAGAATTTTTTATATTTATAGGAATTTTTTGTTACATTGAGTAAGAGTAATCAAAATTTAATTATGAAAAATATTCAGAGGCCTCAATAATTCTGGAAAAAAAAATACCTTAGAGGATTATAATAATTTATAAAATTATTCTGGACTTCAATTGATGAGGAGGTTAGTTGTAATAATATTTAAAGCATAATTATCATTAGTAGAGAGCCGATTTTGGGGAAAATGAAATTTAAAGAATTTTTTAGGGAATTAAATTTTGAGAAAAATCATGAAACTTTCCTATACAAAGAGAAGGTTAATAGTGCATTGAGATGAATTTTCTGAGGCAGTAAATCTGACATGATACAGGAAAAATTCATTTGGCACTGCACTGGTATTCAGTGTAATGTAAAGATAACTAGACAAGTGAAAAATTAGGCAAAAATCCCCAACCCATTAGACCCAACAATCATGCCTAAAGTGGCCCAAAAAGAGGAAAAAATAATTAATGAAAAATGAAAAAAATAGTTTCTAGAAGGTGATTAAGGAAAAGTTAATCTTGGATTAAGAAAATTAACCAAGGTTAATGTGTGGTAATCTTAGCATGATATAAGCAAGGTGGCATCATTCTAATGACATCACATGGACAAGTGGCAAGATCATAAGCTTCCTACCTTAAGATTTATCTATGTGTAAAGAGATAAAAATCAAGGGCTCAGGTCTTATCACCTATACCTTATAATTTCTTCTAACTTAAAGGGCTAAGAGCTAAAGCAAAGCTCTATAAATACCCTTTCTCCCCTTCACATTTTTGGCCAAGAAGAAAATCTAAGGGGAGGTTATGTTGCTAGTGAGTTTAGAGAGAGAAAAAGCTAATTTAAGAGAGAGAAAGTCCATATAAGTTCAAAGAATTACTAAGGTAAGCCCTTAAACCTTTTGTGATTTATTATGGGTTGTTTTTATGTCATTTTATGTTGAATTGGATGGCCATTTTCTAAGGGGAAATGTTGCCAAAATTTCAAAAAAATTGAAGGAAATTGATCAAGGGTTTGAAACATAGATTAAGCACTTAAGAAGAGTATGTTTTGATTGGTTTTGATTAAGTTTTGGAAAGAAAATCCAACCCCTATGTTAAAGCATCATTTCGGCCAAAAAGGGAAAAGGGGGTTAGAGTTAGATTCAATTCAATTTAATTCTTTCAAAGTGTTTAAATGATGAAATGGTGTATAGAAACACCAAGAAAGGAAGCTTGGAAGCATCAAAATTGAAAACAGAAATATTGATTTCCAATAGTTTATGTTTCGGCCAAACCAAGTTCTTTAGGATGGAATTGGATTTTCATAAATCTAAGTGGATGTTTGAATTCTATATGAAAACTTATGTAGAAATGGCCCAAGAGATTTAAAGAATCAAAGTTGTAAGTAATAACCCAAAAATAAAAGAAAATGGGTTTAAGGGTTATTTGATTCATGTTTTGGATGAAATAATAATTTGTAATGCCCTATTATGTTATCAATAGGCCTAGTATCAAAAGGGAAAAAAGTATTGCTCAAGAGGAAGAGCTTGAAGGAAAGGAAAAGGCTTGAAAGAGGTAGCTAGCATTTACTTTCTAAATGTTACATTGCATTGTATTTATTGCTTCATGTTATGCTATGTTGCTAAGCCATGAGGTGGATGAGATTATGATGTTATGTGATGTATAACTCCATACATGTAACACCTTGGCTTATGCTTTGTTCAGTGTTATGAATGAGAAGTATGTTATGTCCTTTCCATGACATGTGCATTAAGTGAAAGCATATATTAGCAAATTCATTTACCATAAAATGCTTTGCTTGTGTGACATTGTGAATACGGTGCTATGCTACTAAGATTCCTATGAATCTTACCCCATGTTTAACAGAAACTTAGGGCCTTCATCATCACAAGGAAAGGGCAAGGAGGTGGCTAATGCATGAAGAAGTTATGTTTACAATGACACTTTATGGTTTTAACCATTTTATGCATTTTATGAGGATGGATGTAAATAAATATTCCGTGGATGACTTATGTGACAACCTTATGCAAATATATGCTAAAGTATGCTGTTGAAATCAATTATGCGATTGATTAATCAGTATGCCAAGCTAGGGATTTATTTATGGAAAGAATTGATAATTAGGGATAAAAGTCAACCAATGGGAGAAAGCTTTGACCAATGTGAATCTGAGCAATTGTATGAGATAGTTCATGAAACTTTCGAAATTAGTAGATCTTATTTTTTCCTTTAAAATGAGTGGTAATCTGCCTTAAACAGATAATCGTGCAAGAAGTTATGCCTATCCAAAGTTAGGTAAAAATACTGAAAAAATTAAAAAATAACCAAATGAACAGTACTATTTGAAATTAAATTGGCCTTGAATTTGAAGACAATTTATCAAGAGCTTATTTTTCCTCAAAAGATATTCTAAAGAGCTTCTAATAGAACTTGGAATCACTCAATTTCAATTTTACTAAAATTAGTTATGAATTTTCAAAGTTTGGCCAATTTATGAGTTGCTGTGAATAGCAACCCGAGAACAAAATTTTTCAAAGTCAAAATTTTCAAACTTTTGGCCATCAAATGTGATTCCATTTACCTCTAATTGGATGGCTGTTTGGTAAAAAGTGAAGGTGTTACATTAGCAGCTGAGTGGAGGTAACTTATTTTATTACTCAGTCCTGTGGTCTAAAGTCCCCCAAGATCTTAACATGGCTCGGACATATGATAGTATTCTAGGGTCACAGTGGATCTTGAAGAGGCTTATAGTAGAGTATAGTAGCTCCCGAGGTGGTAGTAGACCAAGCCTAAGAGGAAGTGGCTGAGCCATGAGAGTACAGTACCTCTTTGGGAAGATGAGGACCAGTGATGAGTTTAAGATAGGGAAACCTCCTCCAATAGTCGACTGGTACAAAGAGAGTACCCTTGACTTTTTCACGAATACCATTATCATTGATTGGACTGAGCTTAATTCTATACTAGTTAATGAAGGAAGGTGAGAAAGTAAGAGTTAAGGGAAGCATAGGTTGTAAGTCCTAAATGATACGTATTTAGGCAAGCTAAGTATGAAATGAGAATGTGAAAGAAAGGAGATAGGCCCTTAAGGTAAAGATGAGAACGATAGTATATGTCAAAAAGGCCAGTTGAAGACAATGTTTGAGGAACCTGAAATGCCATAGTATAGTGAAATACCATGAAGACAGATACACTATCATGACAGTATTATGAATGGATGGGCCTAAAGTATAGGAAAAATACAAGCAACAATGATAAAATACGTAAAGCAAAGGTCATACTCGTATAAATAACAAAAAAGTAAGAGAAGACAAGTTATGTAAGTACAGATTCGAGGATTGAAACTTAGCAATGAGATATAATGAAAAATTTAAAAGGCCAAAGTTGAGTATAAGTGGGGATATTCTTCTTAGTTAACCTCTCATTAAGGGTAATAACAGAGGTTTAACCCGATAAGCCCCTTCACTTGTGGTATCAAATTTTGCCACTTAAGAGGCCATGTGGCCTTCATCATGTGCCTCGAACTTTTTGATTTTGCCAAGTGTCTTGTTTCTTGATTTTTTTTCCATTAATATTTTGGTTTAAATTGGGCTTAAACCTATTCAATTGTTGGCCCATATTTTGCAAGAATTTTTTGAGCTTTCTTGGCCCAAAATGAAGGCCAAATCTGGTCTGAAATGAGCCAAGGAAGTGGCTCAATCATCAAATATCAATTTCAAGATAAACTGCTGTTTATCAGTTACTATTCACTTGTAACTTTTAATAATTATTCTAGGCCTCCAAAAATTTATTTTTCACCATGAAAAATCCTATTTTAATATAGGAAATCATTCTAGAAAATTTCAGAATTTTTCTCAACCTCTAACTATTTATTTTGAATTTCCTCCAAAATCGGGTTTTATAAGTAAGACTTTGGTAATAAATATCCTAAAATTAATTCCTGTGCTTCCAGGGCTTGGAATCAATTTTATAAACTCAATCAAATATTTAAATAATTGTTTCACATTTTTTTCATAATTATTGAGGGCTCTACGTATTTAAAATAATTCTTTTTAATCAATTTTCACTATTTTTTCCTGAAAAACCTCTATTTTCAAGAAATTTTGTAATAAGTTATTTTCATGCTATTTTTACCTTTACAGCCTCTATTGGGTTTCAAGACCTCTAATTTATCTTTTTAGTATTTTCTGAGAATTTTTCTAGAATTTTTTCATTTTGTCCTTTCTATACTGATAATTCTGAAAATATCAGTCTGGACCCTATATGAGTTTTATATCAAAAGTTGTTTTGTTCTCCCGTCTACATTCTATATTGGCCCTCAACCTAATTTTTAACGTTCACTATTAGGGTAAATTTTTTAGGATGTGACACCTTCTGCACTATAGAGCTGGGTTTCTTGGAATGAAAGGTCTGTTAGGAATAGGACCAAGTGAAGTATAAATAAGCTTAGGATTAGCATCAAGGCAATTGGTTAGATTGCTGGGAAAAATTCTTAAGCTTTCTACAGTGGATTCTTCATGTCTGGGCTAGTCTTGATTGATGTGCCAATAAAGTGCTTGACTAGTAGTATAAAGTTTTCCTTCGAAATCTATGTTATAGGGTATGTGAACAACAAAGAAACATTGAGCCACTTGTTTCTTTGGTAGGATGGTATGAACTTGAAATTGTTGGACAACATCGCGTAGTGTTTTTCTCTAAACATAAAGAGGAGAAATTCATTGTAACATAATTCATAAATAAGAACCTTCATTTTCATTGTCACAGAGGTAATGGTAAATAGGCCAGGGTTCAACAGTAAAGGAACAAGTATAAAAGGTAGAAAGACACCAAACATAATATTTCATTGCTTTAGGAATAGTACCTCAAATCATTGAAACTATGAGGTAAGGTCTACTCATGTCAAACATGATAGGAGAAGGGTAGAGGTGATAGTTGGTAATAAGATGATGCAACCAATAAAACAAATTTCTTTTGGCTAGGTTTTAGGTGTCTTGAGGATTGGTAAGAGGGTCAATGCAAGGGGGAAAATCATGATTCTGGTGGTAGACAAACTCAATTCTAGGTGAAAAATTCATATGGTTAGTCATTGTGCTTATGGTGAGGATATTGAGGGGCTTTTTTGGAGTGAGAAGTTAGACCTTGGGAGGCCAGGATAGATAATCTACAAGTATGTTGTGGTATCCCTTAATGTGTCTTGTTATGAATTTATAGTATGAGAACTAGTCTTTCCACCTAAGGAGTTGTGCATTTAGAAGAGTCTTCTTTTTGGTTTCAAGTATAGAGGGAAATGAAGTGTTATGCATTTCAACAATAAAGTCGAAAGGACTAAGATGAAGATTGAATGTTTCAATTCCCTTTTTCATAGCTAGAATTTTCTTATAGGTGGCATGGTAGTGCTTTTCTGATTCTTTGGATTGTCCGCTTGCATGTCCATAGTAATATCTTTTCCCATCAACTTCTTCAAGAAGTATCACACCTAAATAATGATCATTAGCATCAATATGCGAGATTCTTTGTCCATCACCTTAAATTTTTAGTGGTAGTAGATGTTGCGTTATTTCCTTAAACTTTTTTAGTGTAATAGTTTGTTCTTTTCTCCAAGGGATAGGATTCTTTTGAGAAGCTTAGACAGCTAGCTAGTGTGTTTGGTCACTTTAAAAATAAAGTCACAAATATAATTAACAATTTCCAAGAACTATTGAATATGCTTTACCAATGAGTTGCCATCTAGAAAGTTGAGTAATTCTTGTGCAATGTGGGGAACAGGTTGACAAAAACCATTGTGGAATATTGCTCCAAGAAATTCAATTTAGGCTTAGGCTATGAAGCTTTTTTTTTTTTTTTTTTGAAAGAAAGCATTATTCCATCTTGACCATGGTTTTTTGAAATAAGGAAGAAACAACTTTTAACCCAAATGGCACAACAGTCCATTGGTATTAGGCATCAGGAATACAAAACACAATTTTCTATCTATTTTCACTTTTTAGGATGGATTCCAAGTTGCCAAAAGCCAGCTTTAAGGTCAAATTTTGAAAAGAATTTTGCTTTTTGGAGTCTTGTGGCCAGAGTATTCAAATTTGGAAGAGGAAACTCATCATCTTGCAAAAACAAGTTAAGAGGCTTGTAATTCATCATTAACCTCTTTTTACCTCTAAGTTGCTCTAATCTTTTTTCAATGTAAAAAGCTTGGCATGCCCAATTAGAATTAGTTGGCTCAATTAATCCTTGGGCTAATAAAGAAGCACATTCTTACCTGGCTAGTTGGAGATCTTCTGGATTCATGCCACAATGAGTTGTCTTGGTGGGATTAATATCTTCATTCTTCTTGAAAGGCAATTTTATGAAAAATTTCTCATTTCTCCATAAAGGAAAAGGATGTGAGAACTTATCATGTCTATTAGCATAGAGAGATAGTAATCTGTCTCTGATTTCTGCATGCTGCGATAGTGCCTGACTGGTCTCTATTATATTGGACGTCAGGACATAAGGATTGAAAAATTTCTTGAATTGAAGTCCATGGGGAGTGATAAGCAAGTGCTTTGTCCTAAAGAATGCATCAAATCCAAAGAATATATCTCTATCATGGAGACAGCTTCTAAGGACTCTGATCTATATTATACATCCTGGAAAGAATTGAATCCCAATCATTTTTCTGGACATTAATTCTATCTCAAAAGGTTTTCCATCTGCAGTATTAAATGGTTCATAGAAAGGAGCCCATAATTCTTGTGAAAGAATATTAAGCTTGATGATTGTTGCACAAGATCCGATGCCAATACGCACTATAACAAAGTATACTTTTTACCTTCCTCATACAAAACATAGGAGAATAATCACTTTTTTTCATCCATTAATTAAAACAAATGAGAAAAGTGGCCATTTTCTTGTCTATTTATACAAAACAGAAGAGAAAAATATTTTTCTCTTCTGTTTATCGAACTAGACAAGAATAGTGGAGATATTCTTGTCTATTTCCATTAAACAGAGGAGAATATCTTCCATTTTCTCCTCTGTTAACAATTTTTTTAAAAAAAACTTTATCAGTAAAAAATCTAAGTCATATCTCATCATTATCACTCATGAACCCTCGCCGCAACACTCTCCCCCAGTACCTGATCTTCCTTTGTATACACACGATCACTGCAACGCTCTCTCTTGGCACTTGATCTTTCTTTGCACACGCATGAGCATCCTTCTTCTTTTTTGTGATGATGTAGCCACCCTCCAGATTCGACGGCATGCACAGTCACCCTCCCCCAGTTGCTACGGCTAGAACACTAAAAAATAGACACAACACGATAGACCATAACCTTTCTTCTCCTTCACGTGGCATAACCTAGATGTGGTACTTGGGTATGATTTGTGACTGGGCTTGCAGTGTAAGTTCAAAAATTCATCTTCCCTCCTGGTTTCGTAGGTGTAGCTAATGCTTGGTGTGCGGGTGTGTAAGTAGAAATTTGTTGAGAATCACTTATCAAGTGAGTCTATCGCTGGCTCAACAATGAATATTTTCATCACTAAGGCCAAAAGCACAAAAGGTCATTTTGTTTCTAGGCTAGCAAGGATAGATCTTGCCAAAATTTCTATCTATGTCTAATAGAACACTGTACACAGTTAGGCCAAATAAAAGTGGTTATATGGTTATGCAAATAGAATACTGTCCTTTGCTGGTATTTTCTTTTTTGGTTTTACTTTGTTCTCTTGGTGAATTTCTTGTATTTATGATCAATGGTCATGGCACCTGAGTTTTGGAATCTATATATTCGTCCTATATTAAAGCATTATCTAAATATATGATTCTATATTGGGATGAGTTCTGTTTAATCTTATAGTACTTGAAATTTCACTCCCCTTATGTTAGGGAAGCCCAAAGTTTTGTATGGTTTACTTTGAATGTGTAATTTTTGCTTGCAATTCTATATGATTTCAAATTCATAATTAAGATTGTATTTATTTTTCTAAAAATTTCAAGGCCTATAGAATTATATTCCTTTTATTTAACACATGTATGTCTATATGGAGGTCAAGTTATATCTTGGAAGAACAATCTTGAGGAAGAGTTGCTCTTTGTTAGTAGTAAGGCATGACATCTCATCTTTGTAAACTTTGCCTATTTAAGGTAATGTGTTGACGATGCTATATATGCCCTTCACATTTTCACTAATGCAGACAAGTGTGTATATATATATTTATCTAATAAATTTATAGAAAGATACATTGTTCACAAGTCATAAGTATTACGATTTGCTATATTGGATTCTGTGCAATGCTTGATTCCCGTGGCTTAGGTTGAGCATATAGTTTTGTATGATCTATATTATTTTAAGCTAAAGAGAGCCTTATGCATCTGCATATAGTTCACGTTATATATCCTCAAGTATGAATGCCTTCTTTAGCCTCCATACTTTTATGTTCTTTTATTTTGTTTCTTAAGGTACTTTGCTTTATATGTAGCTTTCATATTATGGTTCTCTTGAACAACATGGATTTGCAAGGAAAAGGCTATGGATTGTAGATCCTAATCCTCCACCATTGTCAACAGTTAACACAAGTAGGGCTTTCTTCATTGATTTGATTATTAAGTTACTGACATCAGGTTTTATCTGAAGATAGAATTTTTTTGTTCATTGTTTAATATTTAATAGTTTCCCCCTTAACATATGCCTCATAAATTCAAGCCCCCACCTCTATAAGTATTTGGGAATGAGATCATTAGTTATGCCTAATATTCTTAAGCAGCTTCAAAAGCCACTAATTATCACCTATTCAATTTTGTTAAATTCTTTTTGATTTTCTGATAAACGATTTTCTATCCCTTCCAGAAGTGATTTGGCTTTGTTTTTCAAGCATTAATTTTTACAATTTGACCTTCATTTTTAGAGCATAGTTGATTTTGTTCTGATATTTGTGATTGTGACTTATATAATTTATTGGCAAGCTAGCTGTCGCGTTACTAATGTCTAATGAAGTACAAGTAGAAGAGCTTGAGACCATTGATTATCTTGATAACCTGTAAAATATAAACAACGGTTTACTGAACAAGGGGACACACTAACACTTAAGTATGGGGTTTGGATTTTATGTGCCTTGTCTCTTCAATTGTTTTATATTATAATGGTTCAACTATATGTGACTTTCTTTATTATGTGTTCATTTGATTTGATGGCAAAGGTGGACAGAGTATATTTACGGACACCTACAAATGTTGTCATTGACGATGAGACGAAAAGAACATCCATAGTTAAGAAAGATGGACTTCCAGATGTTGGTAAGTCTCATAGTATATGTTTTGTTATATGCATTGTGCAGAAAGAATTGAATCACAGATTCATCGTGAAATTTGACATTTGATGTTACAAAATTTTGTTATTGCTCACATAAGTATATTGGGCAATCTTTTATTCCCTATGAACATATAGTCACCTAGTGTGAAATGAACGTTTCCTCTAGAAAATATATTTCATTTGAGTTATTTGTCTAGATTAAAGGTCATTTGAGTTATTTATCTAGATTAAAGGTGTGTCTCCTACTTCTCTAAAATTAACAAACCGGCTTTGTCTGTGGAAGAGTGAAATGTTCATATTTTCTATGGTTTTTAATTTTTTTTGGGGTAAAAGTAGTAGTGTGTCTCTTCTTTGCAGTGTTTTGGAACCCTTTGGGACAAGAAAGCAATTCGTTCCAGTTATTGTAGTGGTCAACTTGATCCATGTACAGAGAGTAGTTCTTCATGGATATATAAAGACAAGCATATACTTGTGTTTAGACTAGAAGAGAATGCTGTCATTTTTAGTATTGATGTTTTATTGTTGCTATGGATTATGTAGTACTAAACAAAAGTATCATATTATTTTATTAGTTGTTTTTTCTATATTGTAATTGTCATTGGGGGATTTCTTTTATTGATTGTCGGATGAACTTTATTTTTTATGAATGCAATGTAATTGTTTTTAATTAATTTCATTAGATATGTTAATAATAAAATAGTTTTTATGTAATAATAATAAGTAGAGCTCACTTTTTTTTTTTATTGTAAGTCATTCTGATCCAAAAAAATGAGCTCTACTTATTATTGCACAAAAACTATTTTATTATTAAAAAGGATGCCCTTCTTTTTAAAAC
The DNA here is from genome assembly GCF_004799145.2 of Neltuma alba. Taxonomy (NCBI): domain Eukaryota; kingdom Viridiplantae; phylum Streptophyta; class Magnoliopsida; order Fabales; family Fabaceae; genus Neltuma; species Neltuma alba. Next base: position 47,754 of record NW_021632953.1, read on the forward strand.
AAATCACCTTTCATGTATGTTTTGGCAAAATAGAAGTAAAAAGACTCACTTTTTATGACTATTTTTCTGTAAAACAGACATAAAAATAGGTTTTTTTTTTTACTTTTGTTTTTCAAAAACAAACAAATAAAGTCTTCCTTTTCCCCTTTGTTTTGAACAGACATGAAAAGTCCCATTTTTCTCGTCTATTCAAAACAAAAGTGAAAAGTGTGGTACTTATTACGTCCCTTCTTTTAGTGTCTCCAAAAACGGAGGTAAAAAGATCCTTCAAAACAGAAGTAAAAAGCCTTTGTTGTAGTAGTGATGAGCAATAGCATGTATGGGTTTATCATGCCTTTCAAGAAGGATTTTTGCTTTGACATTGGGTCAGGACATATTGTCAATTTGGGAAATCCCTAAAAATCCTACTGATCAAGAGATTTGGTCATAAGATTAATGGAAAAGATCATTTTGGGATGATAATCATCTTTATTATCAACACAGGATTCTTCTGAATTAGAAATTGGCAAGATATACTGAGTATCTTCATCTTGTTCAGACTGTTCTTCAAGAAAAGATTCTATATCTTCATCTTCAGCTATAGGAAGTACATTTTTAAAGGATTCCATCATTTGCTTTCTCTTTTCCTTTTCTTTAGACAGGCAAAGTGCCCTTTCTTTCCACACAAGAAACATTTGTTTGCCTTTCTTGACTTAGATTATCTCCTTCTGAAGTATCTAAAAGGCTTTTTCTTGTATCTTCGTGAAAATTTGTACTTCTTGAAATGAGACTTCCTCTTGGAGGTGCAATCGCATGTCTTCTTATCTTTGCACATGATACTAAGATAAGAGCGATCACAAGCTGGTTTGAACTTGGTGTTTTCTTTTATCATAATGTTGAGAAGTCTTTGTTGGTCACATAGCTTGTCTAGTGTAGACTGTAGACAATGCCAATTGATAAATTTTTCCAAGAATAAGTTGAGAAATGTCACATTCTAATTTTTAAGCCTAGAAGCTCAAAAAGTAGCCTAAAGAAGGTAGGCTACTAAGCTCCTTTGAACAAAAGTCTCAAAGATGCGAAGGAAGCTAGAACGGGAATATGGGCTAAACTGTAAAGTGAGAAGATTTCTAGGGACGAAAGTGTAAATAAAATCAGGGGCTTCAGAAGAGTCTTAAGGGCTCAAAAAGGAAAAATAGGTTAGTTGTAGGTCTAAGGTTGATGTATAGGCCTCAAAGTGATGATTTATGATGTTGAGCCTAAATAGGGCAAAACCGTAATTTCAGAAAGACATGAGCCAATAAGGATAATTATGAAAAGTATACAGAAAATTCTAAAAAAATTTCAAAAAAATAAGAAATAGAGAATAGAGACCTTTTGATGAAGTTAAATGATGAAAATACGCCTATAGTAGCTTTAATGGAATTTTTAGTAATTATGAAGGATTGACTAATTAAAAAAAATTGGTCAAAAATTAATTATTGGAAATATTTCAGAGCCTCAAAAAATTGAGAAAAAATATGGATAATGTGCCTTGGAAATTATTTGATATTGAACAAGTGATTTTATTCCCAAATTACCCCCTAATGAAATTATAAAGGAATTTAAGAGCTATTTAAGCTAATTTGGGATTTTTATTGGGAAAATTTCAAATAAATATTTTTGAGGATAATTAAATCCTGAGAAAATTTTCAAGGTATTCCTAGGATTTATAAGATATTATGAAGCAAAAACAAGCCTCTTAAATGTTCAGAAATTCCAGAAATGTCTTCCCGTGTAAAAAAAAATTACTATGGTAATTAAATTAATTTTCTTCTTGACCATTGATAGAAAATTGTGATGGTAACAAAAGAGGGCATTTTGAAAAGAGAAAAATGATAAGAATGAATTATGGCTCTGACAGAAAATAATTAAGGTGCCTAGAATACTGTAATTGTGAAATAAGAATTATTTCTAGAGCAAAGTGTACTGATAAAGCGTAAAGGATATCTTTGTCTTTTACTTGGTTAGAAATGTGCCACTTGTCAAGCTATTAATGGAGGAGATTTTGGTGCCACTTGACAAGCCAAGAATGGAAAGGATTTTGACTTTGAAAATTTAATTTAGTTTGGATTTATTTTAAGGATGGAAATTAAGCAAGAAGCTTTGACAAGTTAACACCTAAGCATTGTAATTAGTGTAAACTTGGACGGTAAACAATTAGAGCTTAGCTTATAAATAGCCAACTCCTCCATACTCACACACACATTTCGGCCGACATAGGGGAACCTCGTGCAATTTGTTTTCTTGAAGATCAAGTAAGGAGAAACCATCTTGTTTGGTACACAAGCTTGAATACAAGGTTAGTTCAAGGTTCTACCTTGTATTATGTTATTTTTTTTCTTGAATTTTATGGTTGAAAAATATCGGTTTTTCTAAGGGGAGGTGCTGGTTGAATTGAGTCATGAATGAGGGCGGATGATTTTGATATTACACCTAGTTTAAAGTCATTGATTATAGCTTGATTTGAGTGGTGTTGTATTGAAATTAGAAAAATTGTACGATATGGAATCCAAGGGTACTGTTTGAGAAAACCTGTGACTATACCCTAGGACATGATTTTGTGAGTTTTAATGCTTTCATTGGGTTTAAAATGAAAAATTGTGTAGGGTAAACCTAAAAGACAAGTTTTGGAAGCATTGGAATCAAAGTTATAAAGTTAGGATTTTATAATCCTACCTTTTGGCCAAAACAGTTTGGAAGGGAAGGAATTTTATTTTCATAAATTCAAACTCATATTTGAATTCTACATGAAAATTTGTGTAGGATTGACTGAAAGCCCTTATGGTTGGTAAGTCAAGGGAGTTAAAGAAAAAGTAAGAACAAAGCTTATGGTATATTGTAGTGAACTTACCTATCTTTGTGCTTGATGTTTATGCTTGTGTTGATTTGCATGATGCTAATTGTCATGATATGAGCTATGTATGAATGATGTATATTCTGTCTCTTGATAATTTTATGGCCATGCATGTAGTTGGAGACATTAGGCATAAGGTTAGATCACTAAATTGGCATAAAGGTAATCAAGGAAGCATATTATACACTTGCATTCATCTTGCATATATTGATGATATTGTTTACTACTGAGATTCTCCTGAATCTCACCCCTCCTTTAACCAACCATAGTAGGTCAAATGTTGAGCAGAAAGCATGCATGAAGAAGGGCAAGAAGATGGAAGCAAAGAATGTGGAAAATTCCTAGGTAACATATATAGTCATCTACAAAATATTAATTTATATTCTTCCACAAAAGCAAAAAAGGTTTAAAGCCATAATTGAGGCAGAGAATTTAGAAGTTCCAAAATTAACCAGATAAATAGTAAAGTTCAATGAATAAACTGTATGAATTGGTTAAGGATAAGTCTAGTTTCATATTTTTTCCTTGCAAAGAATTAAAAGAGCTTTAAATATAATTTTGATCCACCTCAATGTGATTTTTATAGAATTAGCTATGAATTTTTGAAGTTGGACCTATAATCTAGAATCTAAACAGTGAATAGTGATCCAAGAACAAATTGTAAATTTTCAATCCACGAGCTTGTTTCATGATGTGCTTGAACCCTAACGCTTACAAATACGTACTCCGAGGGGTTAAAAGAAGGATGTTTCAAGAAACTTCTCATTGGAGTAAGTTAATCATTTGATAAAGTTCTAGCTGAAGTTCTTCAAGTAAAGAGGTAATGAAAACATGTCGAAGCTGAGGTTATTAATGTCCTCTTAGCATATAGTTTTTTTTAGACATTCAAGAGAAATGCCTTTGTAAATCTCTTTTATCATTAGAACAACACTTCATTTCACAATATTTCTAGTACTGTCTTCTTAGTATGACGTTGAAGTCCCCTAAGAATTCTCTTGGGATGGCTTTAAGGAATGATCCAGGACTTTTTGATCCCAACAATTGCATTCTCGCATAAGGATTCATCTGAGTAAACCATTCTTTTAAAGATCCAGTCATACAAAAGACAAACTCTAAAATTACTTGTCTAATAGTAATGCCTGATCTTGTCATTTGAAGGTCTAGCCATGCTCCAAATTCATGTAAACAATCTCTCCATTTGTGAGAGGGAAGATCGTTAAAGGTAAACCAAGGACTAGAGGATGGCCTATGGTTATGGTGGTCTGGCTGAATATTTTCTCTCTGCATTTCTTCTTCGTCTACGAAAGAAGGATATTTAATAATAGAATTATTATGAGAGGATTTAGGTGTCCCTCATGATTGGTCAACCATGGTCATTTGATATGTTGGGACGCATAATACACAAAACACTTCCTATATTTCCCTAGTGTGATGTTATGAGTTCAACTTTTATATGAGTATGATATGTGCATGAGTTTCTTTCAATATGTGAAGAATGGCTAAAACAATTATTTGAAACAAATATAATGTTTATTTTTGGCCAAGGAAACAAATACAATGTTACGCCATACAATTTATAATTGATATTAGTATATTAATATAAAATATAAACAAGTGTATAGTAAGCCACTAGAAAGGCAACTACTATCTCCGATTTTTAATGTAAGAGCTAGTTTGACATTTAATTTGTTTGTAAATATAAGACCTCTATTTACTTTATCTTTTATTTTCTTTTTAAGGTAGTTTTTGTAATAGTTGCACATGTTAAAAGTTTCATTAAATAATAATTCTAGCCAATATACATATTAGCAAAGGCATTTTAGAAAAGTCAACACATATTTATTACAAATAACTAACTTAACTAATTTTCTTAATTTATTTAAATTAGTCAACTAGTCTTATATTAAGAACCAAAAGTTGTACTTCATAAATAACTAACTTAACAAAACTATTAGATTCTAGATAAAATGTGTGTCATTTTGATATCTTATTTGCAAAAGAATGGTTTAATTTTTAATTTTTTAATGATTTTTCAAAGATTTAATAGTCTAAGTAAAAAAGAAATTAAGGGGTAGCACCAAGGGAAAGCTGACGCCCATCTCTCTTCTGGTTTTCATAAGTTTTTTTTTTTATATATAATTATAATATTCTTCGTCTTGTCTATAATGGCCTTGATCTCTTGACTATTTACTGGCCACCTCCTTAGTATCTACCATTGCAAGTTGGTAGGTTTATCTTTAATGCAAGTCGCTTTATGTTTCTTGATTCGTATGGTGATTTTATTTTAACATATAATTTCACTAGTGAGACCTTTGAGAATGGCCTTAAGCTTTAGAGATGATTAACCATTGATAGTGATGGTAATGTCTGGGAAGAGAAATGGTACATTTTATGGCAAGCTTTTTCTGCCGGTTGCAAAATTCATGGCATTTGTAGACAAAATAGTTTCTATAAATATGAACCTTATACTAGTTGAACATGCTTATGTCTTCCAGGTTACAGATTTAGGGATGAGAGCGACGCGTCGCTTGGGTGTGAATTGAACTAGCTTTCAATTTTTCTTGCAACCCACAAGATTTGGAATTTTTATATATACCAAATGGTGACTTTTATGGGTATGACCAAGGGACTTACTTTAATGTTACATTTTAAAAATGTTGGAAGGAATGTTTGAATTTATGTAACTGCTAAGGTTTCCAATATACACATGATGGTTTTCAGTTTTTATGTTACCCAAAAACCCTTTTGGTCAATGGCAATCTTTTCCTTGTGCTCAAGGGGGCTTTTCACTTGAGGCTTCTACATTCTAGCTCATTTACTTATCAAGAACACAATACCAGGTGCAAACATATTAAAGCTGTAAAGATTAATAGAATCTGTCTCAAGACAAGATAGTGTATTATTGAAGGTGTTACTATGGTTAGTGTTAGCAATGAGAGTTTTTGAACTTTCATACTGTGAGAATCTAGCGTACCTGGAATGTAGATCAATATTTTTGATGTCCATATGGAATCCGATCACAGAGATAGAGTTGAAGAGAGAATGAGAGAATAGGGAGAAAGGAGAGTTGCAGAGGGAAAAATTTCTAAGTCTGTAAAGAGTGTTTCATATCCATGTATACATCACTTTTTATTCAGTTTTCCTCTTAAAAACTAAACATAAAACCATTCCCTCTAAAAGACAAAAGGGATTTTTTACAAGTAGTAACCCTTAGTCTTTAGTTTATTATATTTTTGACCCTAAACCTTGTGGCTTAGGCTCAATCCACTAAGGGTGGGTCAGGCTAAGTCCAAGATCTCCCACTCACGCTTAGTGGATTAGTCATTATAGATCACTCTCTCTGTTTTTTTTTTTCATTTTTCACACTTAATTGTATGAGTAAGACGTTGATTTTTTTTTAGGTGTTCATACTAGAAATCTCATTTTACGAGACCAGCACGAGACAACTTTTTTTGTGTAGCTTGTTTTCAATCATGCTCGATCTCCACCATCCAATCATGCCTTGAATGTCCTAGAATTACTTATATATACTTTCTTACAGCTAATCTATTCCCTCTCAAGTCAATATAAGACTTAGATTGCCTTCCTTGTATGCATAGTGTCCATACTTATGAATAAAAATCACAAGGAACATGTCTCAAACACCAACATAATTGTGTATATTTCAAGAAATCTTCCTTTCACCCATATATCATTTCAATATACACTAGTCACTTTCCTAGTATAATACCTTAGATCGCATCTACCATAGTCGTGGGTTGTATGCTAAAGTAGCATACACTGAAATATATTTTCGTGATAATTTCATAGTCAAAGGACATCAATGAAAGTATTGCATCTTTTAGGGACTCACACAGTAATAAAGCAGGGACCTTTTCATTTGCTTTCTATTTAGGGATTTGTTAAGAACATGCATTATGAATTGCATGCTACAGTGCTACTCTTATGCCATAAGAGCGTATTTCGATTTGAAATTTATTATAAACACCGTACAGATTTAAGTTTAGATACTTCTGGCATCCAAACTGAAATTCTTCATTTCACTCATCACATGTGACATCAATTTGTGAAGAATTTAATGTCTAGTTACAAGCATCATGAATGTGGGCATCCATGATTCGATCCACGTTTATGTTTATTTGTTGGATCTTATCTCAACCAGCTATACTGGCTTTTTAGTCGAAGCGACTATAGTTTGTGTTTCTTCTCTACCAAATCAAGCATTTGTTACTGTTTTATAGGTAAACACACAAGTCTCATCCTTGTACACTTCCCTTAAGTGTCAAAGGCTGTTACTCATGTGAGAGAGCCAATTTTGTCTGCCTATATAACATACTAGACATTGTATACTTTTACATAAACACAGAATGATGATTAAATAATAATAAATTTTTTTTAAAAAATATAATTACATAAGTTTTGTGATTTTACAACCTCTACATGCCAAGCGCTTTTACATGTTTTTTGTGCCATATAATCTCTTCCAAAATTGTACTTAATATCAACATGCTTTGCCTTGCTATGATATTAGGGTTTTCTGTGTAGACTATGGCTACAGTATTGTCACAATGCACTAATACTGGATTTGTACTTTTGTTTCCAAATCCAAGGTGTTAAATAAATTGTTTTAGCCATATTGCCTCTTAAACTGTTGCAATGCATGCCACAAACTTAGCTTCCATTAGATGTAGGGCAATGCACGTCTGTTTCTTACTACTCCAACATATGGCGTCATTGCTTAGCAGGAAAGTGTAACTAGAAGTCGATCATTGCTCATCACCATCTCTACCTAAATTAGTATTCGAGTATTTGACTAGGCGTAGATCTCTTCCCTAGTAGCACAAAGCATAATCTGATGTGGCCTTCAAGTATATTAGAATTCTCTTCACTACTTTCTAATGTCCTTTACTGGGGTTAGCTTGAAATCTACTTACTAATCTAACTGTGAAATAGATCTCTGGTCTTATATACATCATCGCATACATTAAACTACCAATAGTGCTAATGTAAGGAACTCTTTTCACTTTCTTCTTATCTAACTTTGTTTTGGGGCATATATCAAGACTCACTGTTACTCCTGTAACCACTGGAGTGTCTAAGGGATTGCAATTTTTCATATTGAACTGATCGAGGATTTTCTTGATGTAATTCTCTTGTGAAAGGGAGAGAATTCTTTTTGAGCGATCTCTTTGGATTTTAACTTCAAGAATGTACTCTGCTTCTTCCATATCCTTCATTTCAAAGTTTGATGATAGCTATTTCTTAATAGCTATTATCGAATTTACATTATTTTTAGCCAATAGTATATCATCTACATATAAGGATAATATCACAAAATTACCGTCAACTTGCTTTATGTAGACACAGTGATCTTCTTTAATCATTTTAAAGTCATTAAGGTTATATCTCTGTGAAACCTCAAATGCCATTATTTGGATGACTGTTTTAATCCACAAATAGATCTTTTTAATTTACGAACTTTGCTTTCCATTCTTTTCTTAATGAAACCTATAGGCTGTTGTATATAGATTTTTTCATCTAGATCACCATTTAGGAAAGCCGTTTTACGTCTGTTTGATGTAATTTTAAGTCCAAACTGTTTATTATTGACAGAATAACTCTTATTGAATTAAAATGAACAACAGGTGAGAAGGTATCCTCATAATTTATACCTTTTTGTTGTGTGTACTCCTTTGCTACTAATTGAGCCTTGTATTTATCAATTAATCCATCCACTTTTCTCTTTATCTTAAGAACCTATTTGTTCCTAATAGCTTTTTGGCCTTATGGTAGATCAACCAATTCCCTAACCTGGTTCTTCTTCATTAAGTCCATTTCTTCTTCCATTGTTTTCTTCTACTTATCACCAGTAAGACTTGATAAGGCCTCTTGTACAGAACGTGACTCATCGCCTCTCTCTAGAGTAACCATGAGTGCTTCACCTTTAATTAGGAAGCATCTCTTAGAGAGATTTTTCCTTTCACTTCTTCTTACAGGAGCAGGTTGTTTGTCTTGCTTCTTCTGTTTTGGTCTTTGTGTTGACCCTTCCATGCTCCTACTCATACTAACGTATCAAGATGATTGAGGGTCACTTGTTTGTTTCGTATCGCCTTATTCTTGTGTCTCATAAAGAGATACAGTACAATGTACTTCTCCCTTGCTGGGAAACTCATTTTCAAGAAATGTTTTATCTCTTGATTCAACTTCAGTAATAGTTTCATCTTCATTTTCTTTAATGAAAACATATCCTTTTGATTGTTCTGAGTATCTTATAAAGATACATTTCTTTCCTCTTGAACCTAACTGCCATTACTTATAAGAATCATTGTGGATATATGCAGCCAACCCCTATGGTCTCAGGATACTAAGATCCTATTTACATTTTGTCTACAACTCATAAGGTATGGAGTAAACTGATTTTGAAGTCATACGGTTAAGTATGAAAGCAACTGTCAACAAAGCATTATCCCAAAATAAAATTGGGAGGTTCACTTGAGCCATTATTGATCTAACCATGTCTTAGAGTATTCTATTTCTCCTTTCAGTAACCCCATTTTGTTGTGAAGTGCCAGAAATTCTTAATTGTCTTATTATTCTTTTTTCTTCATAGAGTTCTTTGAATTGATCTGACAAGTATTCACGACTTTGATCAATTCATAACGTTTTAATTTTATTGTCTATTTGATTTTCTACTTCATTCATATATCATCTAAAGCATTCAAGAGTCTCAGACTTATGTGAGATCAAATAGATATAACTATATCATGAATAGTCATCAATAAAGGTAATAAAGTACCATGCTCCATGCCTCGCCCTTACACTTATGGGACCGTATATATCAGAGTGAATTAATTGTAATGTATTATCAGCTCTAGTTCCCTTACCGAAAGGTTTTTTAGTTGCTTCTCCAGCTAAACAATACTCACACAAGGATATTTCTGTATTAGTGATTTCACCTAGCAAACCCTCTTTAGCTAGTTTAATTATTCTATTTTGATTTATATGTCCTAGTCTAGCATGTTAGGTATTCATATCAACACTACTGGAAGAAGTAGCAAAACAGTTATGTGTATTAAAATCACAAATAATATCCATGATAAAGAACTTCTTAGAAAGAAAAGCTAAACCATAAAAGTCAAATTAAAAAATATGTCTGCAAGCTTGCCATGAAAGTTAACATTAAAACCATGTTCTAGAAGGCATAAAACAAAAACTAAATTTTGTCGGTTGTCAGGAGCATGGAGGACATCATGTAGGACCAAGGTTTTTACAGCACGTAAAGCCAATTTACAAGTGCCAATGCTTTTCACCTTGATCCTTGCATTGTTTCCCACATATAGCCACTTACTTAGATATGGCAACCGATGGTATTCCATAAGGGATCGTCGATCCCTTGTTACATAGTCTATTGATCTTGAGTCCAAAATCCAAGAAAAACAAACAAATTCGGTTAGAGGAGTGCCTAAAACATAGGAAATATGTGAATTCACATAATTTACTAATACCTTTTCCTGTTCATTTCACTCGGTGCAATCTCGTACAAAATGGTCTATGTTCTAGCAGGCATAACATTTAACCTTTTTAGGTCAAGTTTCTTTTTCTTGTCTCTATTGTTGCCTTTCTTCTTGAACTGTTTCTTATTCTTTTTGAATTTTGAGTCGTCTTTCTTTCGCTTTTTGTATAACTTCTTGCCCTTCTTGGAATCAAGTTTTATGTTAAAAGGTCATGCACCCTCAATATAATAGGCCTGGCTAGAAGATTTGTATGCCTCTAAGTGCTCATCTTCTAGTTCAAGATGTTTGGCCATATCATTAAAAGTGACAATATTCTCATTATGGGTGAGGTTATCTTTCATGTGTTCCTAGCTAGAAGGAAGCAACCTTATCACAACTTGAACTTGCTGTTTATCGGTCAAAGTATACCCACTCTCTTTAGTTCCTTTATCATGTTGGACATCTTCTTTAGGTGTTGTTTCATGGGAGTGTTCGCCTTAAACTTATAGGTATCGAATTTCATCGTTAACCTTCTAAACTTAGTCAAGGACATCCCTCCAAACTTGTCCGTTAGAGCTGTAAATGTGGCTTGAGCAGTATCGAACTTTTTGAACTCACATCAGATCGCCAGCTATGGTGCTCAATAAAGTGATTCTAGCAATATTGTTTTTCTTCTTCCAGGCTTAGAAGAGCTCTTGATCTCTTTTATACTAAGCCATATTCTCGGCTTTAGGTTCCTTCATCAGAACAGTTAAGGGCTTTAAGGCCTCGTATTCCTCTAAAATGTATTGCACCTTTCGATACTAGATATCCCAATTATCCTTGTTAAGTTTTTCCCCATTATTCAGTTTAGCTATGATGTTTTTGGTTGCCATTTTCAATTTTGTGACAAAGTTATTCCACATTAAAAAATTGTTCCCCATACGAGAACCAAAAAAATAAAGGAGATTTAACTAATTATATAGTATTAATATAGTATACAATGTTTTGTACTTATATTATTCCTGATAGGCAAATAATGACAACACTAGGTCTATGATAAGTCCTATTATTTGCATATAATTCTAGAGCCTAAACTTATGCTTTTGTCATTCATAATTGCATATTTTGGGTATAATTAGCATTTATTGTGCATAAGAGTTAGTGAATGATATTATGAGATTTTATGTGTTTTTATATGTTTTGTGTGATTATGTGTGTGTGTGCGCTTTTGATCCCTTGGCTGGTATGTATTGCAAGTAGTTTTATCAACATCGTGCCATTTTATGTTCAAGTGCCACGGCACATGTTTATCTTCGCCATGGCGATCACATATGATAGAGGGGCGCAAATCACTTATCCTAACTGTGTCGTTTTGGCTTTGCCGCAACGCAATATTCTCTTTGTCGTGGTAAAAGGACCGAAATTTTCTAGATTTAAACCATATCGAGCGCGTTCGGCCATAATTATTCCGTTATCATCCCATTTTCTATTCTTTTCATCTAGATAGCATTATCTCCATCCTCTCCACTATCCATTCGGCCCATCTACTATTCCACATCATTTCTAACTTCATTCCATCAATTTCCACTGATCATTCTTCTCCTTCCATCATTTGATCCAAATCCATCTTTAATTCAGTGTTCAATGACCAAAGGAAGACCAGGAGCTCGGTGTAGCTGTTTTCTAGTCATGAGCAGTGGAATTCATCCACCCCTTGATGATTGATGAAGCTATTATGAGTTTCTAGAGCCTAAAGGAAGCTTAATTATGTTTAATTTCAGTTTCTACTCTTTATATATATTAATTGTAGTTCAATTGATATATGTATTAAGGATTGGTGCTGGTATGCCTGATGTAGACTTTGATTACTTGTATTGGATTTACCTTTAGTAGATAATCAATTATCTTATAGTCCTTTTATCTATTGTAATTGATTGTTCATGTTCTTGAAGCTTTCAATTGAATATGCTAGGTGTCTAGGTTTGGTTGAGAGCTAAAGAACCTCTGTGAATCCAATATAAGCTAAGTCCTAAGACACTTTATCTAATTAACCAGTTAGGTGGCTAAAAATGTCAATTAGGTACTAAGAGTATTGGCTTAGTGAGATGTAATGGAACTTAACACAAGTGAAACAAGGAAGTGTAGCTAAGTCAACCATCAAGGAGATTCACTACATCTATCATTTATTCCATCATAAAATCAAAAAATTATAAACAATAGTTATCAATTCTTAGTTTAGGATAGTTGATTCAATTCTGCCACTTTCCTTGGTTAATTTGTAATTAACATCTACTTAGCTAGTAGTTTGTAATCAGCTCCTCAAAGAGATCGACACTTAGGTTAGTTGTCCTATAATTTAATTAGCTTAATTATTGTTTTGAGAGCCTTGCAACACGATTCATCAATCTACGATCAAGAGCATACCATCACATAGATTCTCGCATCATCATTAGATTTTATCAAGAATTTTAAATATAAGCACCTTATAATAAACATAACTTTTAGAAAACTTATCTTGTAAAAGCTCTCACATAAGAAAGACATATCACTAAACACCAAAACATTAAAAAAAATTTACAAGTCAAGTCATAACATTGAAAATATTACAAAGAACTTTGTGTTTTCATAAAGAAACCATAAAAAAGGAACATCGCCAAAAAAAAACAAATGTTTGTACAAAAATTGATGAGAGCTTCTCTAAGTTTGGGCGTTTTGATGTGGTTGTTAACCACTACATTTACAATGCAAACCAAAGTGTCCTTTAGTTCCTCTTTCTTTTTGGCTCTAACCTCTTCATGAAATATCATCATGACGTTAGCATAGAAGTTAATGCTTTCATTGTTGTACATCTTATAACATATTCCCTCCGTTCCTTATTATAAGAGACATTTGATGCTTATGGCATGTTCCTATATATAAGAGACACTTAAAAGTTGTCTCTACTTTTTTGTGTTGATTTCTTATTTTACCCATATTTATTGCCTCCAACTCACACTCTCTCTCCTTCCCACTTCTCTTTCTTTTAATAATTTACCATTGTTCTCTCTCATGTTCTCTTTCCTTATTAATGAGGGCATTTTTGGGAAAAAAAATTATACTTTTTACATATTAATTGTTCTTAACTAATTTTAACTGTTTTTTTTATCAACGTAATTTGGTTATTCGTCTCTTATAATAAGGAACGGAGGGAGTATCTTTTAAGAACTCCATTTATGTCTTTGACAATTTTAATATTTCTTGCATCATACTTCGCTATCCTTCTTCCCATAGCGAGGTTTAGTAATTGATTTACTTCATCCTCTTTAAGAGGCCCATAAGAATAGAAAGTTTCAGACTTTGGTCCAAAATCTGTATAAACTTCTTAGAGTTCTTGTTGAGGTTCCACAGGACCATGCTCAAGAAGATTATCTTCCTCAGGATCTGGATCCATCTCAGGGTCCTCATCAATGTCTATTTCTGGATCTTCCTCAGAATCTATCCCCAGATCCTCTTTAGGATCCATCTCTAGGTCCTTCTTAGGGTCCATCTTTAGCTCCTTTTTAGAGTCTTCACTTAACGGTTCATATTGCGGAAGCTCATCATCCATGTATTCTATGCTAAACAAACCATAAGAATGAGTTTCAGTGTCTAACAAAGCCTCTTGCTTCATTTTTACCTAGAATAAAAATAATTTCAAATTAAAATTTAATTTTAAGAATTTTCAAAATCATAAAATCAATAAAAAACACTAAAAACTCACAAATAAATCCCAAATTGCTGTTACAAATAGGCAAATTATATATTATAATCAAGCTTATGAATTTAGGAATTTTTAGAGACAAACTACACCTTAAATGGACATATCACTTGCCTACACGCACGTTGAGAAGAATAAATCCTAAAAATAGAAAAAAGTTGGTGACCCCTACTCTCAATATTGGCGCGTGATGTTCACACGCTGCTGTGTAAGTCGCCAACGGCGACACACACTGCACCATCTGCCTCTATGTGCCACTAGGTGGCGGTATACACATGTAGAACATATTTGCCACGCGGCATCACGGGCCACGTGGCATTTTGGCCCCTTTTTTCTTTTTTTAAATTTATTTTATTTTATACATACCTTTTTTTTTTACTAGAACTATTATTGGGCCTAAAAATATGGGCTTTTGAAATTTTTTTAATGAAACTGGACTTACTTCCTCTTTTTTTAAAAAGAAAAATGCTAAGGGACCAAAAACAGCGTCGTTTTGAGCATTGTTTATCACTGTCAACCTCCAGTCGGGTCAACCCAACCTGGTTGGCGTGATAGGTTGAGTCCGTTGGACTCGAAATTTCAATCCGCTATGTATTTATTGTCCGAACTCCAATTTTCATGTTCTTAGTGTCATTTTCTTTTTTTTTTTTCTGAGCTCTACGCAATGGGATAATTTTTTGAGCCTAAAAAACATGATTTTGAAGACAGCCAAAAAACGCAAAGACTTAACCACCCAAAAAGGTTCTTACAGATTATGAGTTTCATGCCTCCAAACCTATGTGTTTATCTTTTTTTGGATGTTTTCAATTAATTCCTTGTGTCTCTTGTGCAGATTACTAATATATAATAAGAGGAAACAAACATCTCTGAAAACTGGAAGAAAGAAAAAAAAAAATACATGTTCATGGAAGCAGCTAAAAACAAGAAAGAAAACACATATGTATTTAAACTCACACAAGTATAATTCACCGTTGATAATTATACTGGAAAAAAAGAAGAGATAGGATTTGCATAATGTTTGGGAGCAAATCACATTTACGGGATAGAATTGGACCTAAAAAGATAAACCAGAAAACACAACATAAACAATGCAGAAGAAGTAACAACACAGGCGGCAGGAAAAGATGTAAAGCTCTGATACCATTGTGAGAATCTGACATACCTAGAATGTAGATCAATATTTTCGGTGTCCACACAGAATTCGATCACATAGATGGAGTCGGATTTTTGTTATACAACAAGTATACTTTTGAAGAGAGAATGAGAGAATAGGGAGAGAGGAGAGTTGCAGAGGGAAAATTTTTTAAGTCTGTGAAGAGTATTTCACGCCCATGTATACATCATGTTTTATTTAGTTTTCCTCTTAAAAACTGAACACAAAATCGTTCCCTCTAAAAGACAAAGGATTTTTTGCAAGTAGCAACCCTTAGTCTTTAGTTTATTTTATTTTTTACCCTAAATCCTATGGACTTGGGCCTCATCCACCAAAGGTGGATCAGGCTAAGTCCAACACATGTAATTTCTCTTTTGGTGCCTAACATAGAAAGAGTCTGGTAAGCAAAAGAATTATGATCATCTTTCAAGACCTGGGTTTAGAAAATATAGGTACTATGAATTGAAAGAAGCAACAAGAGGTTTTAGTGAAGAGATTGGAAGGGGTGCTGGAGGAATTGTATACAAGTGTATGCTAAACGATGGGTGAGTTGCTGCAATTAAGAGACTCAACGAAGCAAACCAAATAGAAAGTGAGTTTCTTGCAGAAGTTAACTTGATAGGAAAGCCTAACCACATGAACTTGATTGACATGTGGGGCTTTTGTGCAGAAGGAATATACAGAATGTTGGTATATGAGTTCATGGAAAACGGTTGGTTAGCAGAAAACCTTGAATCCAACAAGTCACTTGATTGGAGAAAAAGGTATAAAATCGCTATTGGAATAGAAAGACGACTTGCATATCTCCATGAAGAGTGCTTGGAGTGGGTTCTGCATTGTGACATAAAACCCCAAAACATACTCTTCGATTCGGATTATAAGCCCAAGGTTGCATTTGGACTGTCATGGTTGGAAAACTGAAACGACCTCAACAATCCAAGCTTCTCAAGGATAAGAGGAACAAGTGGTTATATGGCGCCAGAGTGGGTTTTCAATCTACCAATAACATCCAAGGTTGATGTTCACAGCTACGGAATTGTGGTATTGGAGATGATAACTGGAAAATGCTTGGGGGTGGATGGACCAGATCACTCACATTAGGGGAGGATAGTGAGATGGGTGAGGGACAAGATGAACAAAGGAGAAGAAACGGCATGGGTAGAACAAATCATTGACCCAACGGTTGAGGGAGGCTTTGACATAAAGACAATGAAGGTTTTGGCTACAGTAGCATTGCAGTGTGTTCTGGAAGACGGTCGCCGGACCTTCAATGAGTTGCGTTGTGAAGATGCTTCACAGTCAAGAGATTGAGTATTGATTTTTAGTTTTGAGCGATATGCACATAATTTTTTTTTTTATTGTTTTGGTTATTTTTTCTTTTTGTGTTTACGCTTTTGCTTTTAGAAATCTTGCTGATTTTTTTTTTTAATCTATTAGGCGCAAGGATGATTTATATGTAAAGAAGAATTGCAATAAAGTCATAAAAAATATAATTACTATAAAATCTTAATCACAACTGAACAACTTGTAATAAGTTTTAAAGCAAGAATTGACGACTGAGCTGTAACATACTATATTTTTTTTAAAAAAAAGAAAAATTAAAAATTTTGTAATTTAAAAAAATTTTAAATAAACATATATTTATTATTATTAATTTAATTAAATATTTAAAAAAAACCGCCTTTTATAAAGAAGAAGAATTTGGGGAAAGGTGGTTAGAAGGAGATAAATGAGAGGAGAGGGTTGAAAAAAAAATAATGGAAGACAACGTTAAATACCTTGGAGATGCAGAGTAAGAGAAAGTGAGTGAGGCAAGGCAAGAGAGAGCAAGCAAGTGGATGAGAGTTGGAGGGTAGGTGGTGCTTGAAAGACATTATACAAGGATCATTTAGGTACACAATAATAATTTTTTTTTATCAAATATTTTTTATGAATATTTTCTATATATTTAGGGTTTTATATTGTAGTATTATTATAATGTTTAAAAAAATTTTTACAGTTTGGATATAGAGTAATGAATTTTGATGACATATAACCATAAAAATTTAAAGATGCATTATTAATAAATTTTAATCGATTTATATTTTTTTTATTGTTTGTTTTGAAAATTTTAAATTAAAATTTTAGTTGAAAAATTTATTATTCAAAGACATATAGAATGTTTTTACCTATTAAATTTAAGTTAAATAACTTATTATTATTATTGAGATTTTAATCGGTCGGACTATTGAATAAGTTAAATATATATTATTAATTGAAATGATTTTTGAAAGCTTGAAGAATTGTAAATTGAGAATTTTATGAAATTAAATAAAAATTAAAGTTTATTTATAATTCAAAGGAGTTGTTTGGGTTGGGAAAAATTTTAAATGAGACTATAATAAATAATTGAGATTTAATATAAAATATTTAGATTTTGGGTAATAAATATATTTATTTTGAGTTATTAAATTTAAATATTGTCTTACATGAAAATTTTATTCCCAAATAATATTGTATCTATTATAAATAGTTCGATATGTGAGAGTTAATATTTTAGTTTAAAGGGTAGTTTTAGAATTTTAGAATAGTTTTGAGTTTATATCAATAAATTTTATGTGCAATTTTGTAGACTTATATAAATTTTAGAGTAATCATTGTGTGATTATGTATAAATTAAAGAGTAACAGGTAACTCTGAAAATTCTTTCATATAGATATGAATTGTGTATAATTATATTATGGATTTACTAGTTTTTTTATTATATCATATTGAAATATATGTATATATCATAAGTTTTCAAATAAATATTTTAATATATTAATTTATTTTGTTAAGAGTTCTTGCTATTAATTATAATCAATATTTAAATATATTGATAGTTATTGAATTATAATGAATTGTACTATTAATTTGTATTAGAATTTTATTTGTTCTCTTATTTAGAGTAAAAAATAGCATTTTTGCGGAGGCATTTATGTTATATGACATATGCATTATTGGACTAAGGATAGAAAGAGATATGTTTGTTGTACAATTACCAGGTGGTATGCCATTATTTAGTACACAGTGAATGGCACTTGTCAGAGCCCCTAGCTTCTTTCATTTTTTTTTTTGAAGGGAATTCATTAGAGCTATAAGACATGTGACACTTCTTCTTTTTTTTTTCCAAAGGGGGGAGCCATAATCCGAACTTGAACTCTATATATTTGGCCGGATATATCTCCAGTTTTAGTGAGCTTGGAACAATCCAGTAAAATGGATTAGTTTCTATATGTGTTAGCTTATAACTCTAATCAGTGATATAAGGATGGACGGTGATATAACAGAGGTTATATATTGTATTATTTTTTGATACAATGGAAACTGAGATTTTTATGTATTTAAATTAAGAGTAAATTTAGGTTGAATGTAAAAATTCGTGATCTCCATTACACACACACACACACATGATCTGCTTTTTGTTTGTTATATATGGTTTGCCTGTATAGGTTAGAATTTCAATAGTTACTGAAAAGTTAAATCTCATCTTTTATATCAACATTTTTCAGGTGAAAAATCTAATAGAAATCAAGGGAAAGTATTAATGGAGTGAGCCGTGAAGGCTTTTATGCTCTCTAAACACATGCTATATTATATTTTTATCATGAATATAAGACTTTAATGGTCTATTTTATTAAGTTATGTCACGAAAATATTTTAAAATTATCACATGTTTTGAATGTTAGAAATACATGTAGACCTTTAAATAAAATATTTTTATCACATATATAGTTATAATTATGTGAGGTGGTATATGAGCAACTCGTCACTTAATATTAAGACTTTTTGACATTTAGCTTTTTATAGTTGCGTTTGGTAGAAGGTATTAAAAATTAGGGATAGGAATTGAGAGTGGGATTGAGAAAATCTATTAAAAGAGTGTTTAACATAAGAAATTGTTTGTTATATGGAATTGGCCAAATCTATGTACGTGGGATTGGAGAATACCATAGGGGAAAGTGGTATTCTCCAATCCTACCTTTATGTATTTACCTAATCCTATATAACAAGTAATTACTCATGTTAAATACTATTTTTATGATTTTTTTTTCAATTGTAATCATAATTTCTATCCCTTATTTTTAATACTTTTTACCAAACAGGACATATGCGACTCTATTATTGCAATTCCCCTATGGAAAGCTACTTCAAAATCACGAGATATTGACTGCAAATAAGTCTAGTCTTTCTCGGTTGGAGATGATCGGTATATATTTCATTTTAATAAATTGGTTTTAAAGCCCTGGGCCCTACAGATAAGGCTAAAGTCTCCTTTCCCACGTAGATGGTGTCACCTTCATCATTTCGGAGTGTTATGATTTAGCTGAATAACTAATTATACAAAAATTATATAAGGGTGCTCTAAATTGCTTTTGAAACCATTCACATGAAAAAGATATAATGTTTACCTTAAATTACAGTTTATTATTTTTTCAAATTAAATTTGTTGTGTTTTTTTACTGGGACAGAAATTATTTCTTAACTTGAAAAATTCATAAATGTACCCATATTTTTTATGGCTATTTTAATAAAATTATTAATTAAGTAAAACTGTCAAACATGACCCCAAAAAAAAAATCATCAAGTACAGTGTTTTTGGTTATACTGATGTTTAAAGGAAACATTGCATCATAATTTTATAAAAAAAACAAACTATATAGTGCCTTTTATATTAAAGATTGGAGGTAGTATATATTAATAAGACCTAATAATACTTATTTTCATAAATAAGATCTTTTCCTAAAGTTTCCTTTATAAATAAGTTTAGATAAGCCGTGTGAATAAGAGAACAGTTTCGGTTTCAAGTTTAAGAGAAAGAATCTAAAACTGCTAATATTTATTATAAAGAAACGTAATAATTAAAATTAGAATGAAGGATGAAGGTAAGTTTAATCCAATACTTAAATGTGACAAAAATATATTATTTCACCAAAGACAATTTAATATTTTGAAATTTATGTTTTGATAATGAATCCTTTAAAACAATTACTCCGCGGCCTCTAAATTAGGAGTTAGTTTGAAATTTAGCTTCAGTAATAAATATAAGACTTTAATTTATTTTATCTTTTATTTTATCAATTATTTTCAAACTAATTTGTCTAATTTATAAATTAACATATATATATAATATAATGTTATATAAAATTAATTTATAGAGATTATATCAAGGGAAAAAGACACTAAAATACTCTCAAAATTACTAAATGACAAATGAGGGTATTTGAATTTTAAAATCCCAATTCAGACCCCAGGCATTTTTTTAGAATTTTTAAATCTTGTAAAATTACATAAATGACCTTTACTTTTTTTTTTTTTAAATACTGCCACCTCAGCAATTCTGGCCGCCGGCGACCCTGCCGGCGACCAACCACCAGAGCTCCGGTGACCAGTCATCGAAGCTCCAGTGACCTATCGCCGGAGCTCCGGTGATTACTCTTTCTTATGTATTGACTACTCTTTTTTTAGCTATTGACTACATTTGTTTTTAAACTCTGATGACATGTTACCAGAACTCTAGTGACCAGTCACCAGAGCTCCGGTGACTACTATTTCTTATGTATTGACTACTCTTTTTTAGCTACTGACTACATTTACTTTTAAACTCTGATAACTAATCTTGTTAAGCTACTGACTACTCTAATAATGCGATTTACTACTCTTATGTAGTCAATAGCTATATAAAAGTAGTCACTGAAACTTTGAAAACAAAAGTAGTCAATAGTTAAAATAAAGTAGTCAATAGCTATATGGAAGTAGTCACCGACAGTAAGGATAATGTTGTCATTTTACAAAATTTAAAAATTCCAAAATGGTACCCGGGGCCTGAATTGGGATTTTAAAATTTATGTACCATAATTTGTCATTTAGTAATTTTGAGGGTATTTTACTATTTTTTTCCCTTATGTCAATTTAATTGGGATTAAAAAATTAATTCAATTTTTAATTTATTCAAACTTTTCAAATAGATTTTACATTAATTATAGGAAGAAAAAGATCTTCTATGCTAAATATCAAATCTTCTGACTTTTCCTTATAAATAAGTTATTGGTTAAAGTATATTTTTTATCCTTTAACTTTGTACAAGGTTTTAAGTTGGTCCTTAACTTTAAAAAATATACTTTTAGTCTTTTAACTTTAAAATTGTTTTAAAAAATGATGACATTAAGATCTTAAATATTGATAAAATATTCTCAAATGCTAACATATTAAATTTAATTTTCAAAACATTTATAATTGTTACAAAAAATAATCATTGAATCATAATGATTTTAGGGTTAAAGGACTGAATATATATGCTTTTTGAAGTTAAGGGATCAAATTAAAACCTTATACAAAATTAAAAGACAAAATGTATACTTAGCCTAAGTTATTGCTCATCGTGAGCCGCTTTCTACTGTATTATTACTAATATGATCACTATAAAACATAAATAAATGAATTAGTCAAGCCACGTGAACAGCACAAGCAGCCCATTGCTCCTTTAAAAATTTCGTACACTGAACCAGGATGCCTCCCTCGTGTGAGTACGTTATTATCATCCATTCTTCACGCATCTCATCGGCAACCCTTATCCGTCGATCGCCTTTCCTTTCTTCTATCCTTTTCATATAATAATTCAAGTTGGTCGACAAATAAATATCAAGGGATGCAGAAATAATTGCACAAAGAGAAAGTGGATTCCAACCACGAGCTTTATGACAACTTGCAGAGTCAGGGTCAGTTTCCAGTAAGGCGAGAAATCTGACCACTGTGTCATCGACCAGCTCAATCCGCCACCGCGTTTTTAATTAAAATTCTTGTTAAAACTAAAATGAAATATATGCTAAGCCCCGTCTAGCTCTCTATCTACTTAGCACATGGCGTTTCAGACGAGTTCTTCCCTGCTCATTATCCTCTTCGTCTCGGCTTTGCCTTCACTGTGCTTATCTTCTTCATCGAACAATTTGTTTTCTCTGTCGGTGGAGAATCCAGAACATGTCATCAAATCAAGAAATGGAAATTTCACTGCCGGGTTCTATGACGCGGGTGAGAATGCTTTTGCGTTTTCTATCTGGTTCACCGAACCTCGAGGCCAAAACTTGAGCTTCATTTGGATGGCGAATCGTGATGTATTGGTGAATGGAAAAGGCTCAACGCTCACCCTTCGAAGCAATGGAAATCTGGTGTTGAATGATGCAGGTCAGGTCGATGTTTGGTCCACGAACACAACTTCCTTGAAACCTCCACAATTGATTTTGAAAGATGATGGTAATCTCATTCTCCTTGAGGATTCTAATCATGTTGTGTGGCAAAGTTTTGATTTTCCGACAGATACACTTGTCCCTGGACAGAGGCTTACTAGACATGCCAGCCTTGTCTCCTCCAAAAGTCAGACTGACCCATCTTCTGGTTTTCACAAGTTATTTTTTGATAACGATAATGTTCTTCGACTTGTGTACGATGGACCTGAGCTTTCGAGTATTTACTGGCCACCTCCCTGGTTTCAACCTTGGCAAGTTGGTAGGTCCACCTTCAATGCAAGTCGATTTGTATTCCTCAATTTGGATGGTGAGTTCATTTCAAGTGATAATTTTACTAGTGAGACATCAGACTATGGCCTTGTGCTTCAGAGACGATTGACCATTGATAGTGATGGTAATGTTAGGGTCTATAGTCGAAGACATTGGGGAGAGAAATGGGATGTTTCATGGCAAGCTTTTTCTGCAGGTTGTAACGTTCATGGTGTTTGTGGAGAAAATAGTTTCTGCAAATATGAACCTTATACCGGTCGAACATGCTTATGTCTTCCGGGTTACAAGTTGAAAGACGAAAGCGACTCATCCGTTGGGTGTCAACCAGAGTTCAATTTGTCTTGCAATCCAGAAGATTCTGGCTTCCTACATATACCAAATGGTGATTTCTACGGGTATGACCAAGGGACTTACCTTAATGTTACATTTGATGAATGTAAGAAGGAATGTCTGAAGTTATGTAACTGCAAAGGTTTTCAATATTCACATGATGGTTACCAATTTAAATGTTACCCAAAGACCCTTTTGGTTAACGGCAATCTTTCTCCTGCTTTCGTTGGAGGTTTTCACGTGAGACTCCCTAATTCAAGCTCATTCAGTCTTCAAGAACCCGATATCAAATGTGAAATTGTTAAGGCTATAAAGCTTGAGAGAGTCTATGTCTCAAGGCACGATAGTGTTTTTGTTAAGGTGTTATTGTGGGTAGTGTTAGCAATTGGAGTCTTTGAATTTGCATGCATTTTTCTCTTCTGGTGTCTAACATGGAAAAAGTCTAGCAAGCAGCAAACTTATGATCATCTTACTGGAACTGGGTTTAGAAAATATAGCTACTCTGAGTTGAAGGAAGCAACCAGAGGTTTCAGAGAAGAGATTGGAAGGGGTGCTGGAGGAATTGTATACAAAGGTGTGCTCAAAGATGGACGAGTTGCCGCAATCAAGAGACTGAATGAAGCAAATCAAATAGAAAGCGAATTTCTCGCAGAAGTCAACTTAATAGGAAGGCTTAACCACATGAATTTGATCGATATGTGGGGGTACTGTGCAGAAGGAAAATATAGAATGTTGGTATATGAATACATGGAAAACGGCTCTTTAGCAGAAAACCTTGAATCCAACAAGTCACTTGATTGGCGAAAGAGGTATGAAATCGCTCTAGGAACAGCAAGAGGACTTGCGTATCTTCACGAAGAGTGCTTGGAGTGGGTTCTGCATTGTGACATAAAACCCCAAAACATACTCTTGGATTCGGATTATAAGCCCAAGGTTGCAGATTTTGGACTGTCAAAGCTACAAAACAGAAACGACCTCAACAATCCAAGCTTCTCAAGGATCAGAGGAACAAGGGGTTATATGGCACCAGAGTGGGTTTTCAATCTACCAATAACATCCAAGGTTGATGTCTACAGCTATGGAATTGTGGTATTAGAGATGATAACAGGAAAAAGCTTGAGGGTTGATGGACCAGATCACTCGCATCAAGGGAGGCTAGTGACTTGGGTGAGGGAGAAGAGGAACGAAGGAGACGGAATGGTATCATGGGTGGAACGAATTATGGATCCAACAGTTGAGGGAAGCTTTGACATGAAGACGATGGAGGTTTTAGTTACAGTAGCATTACAATGTGTTGTGGAAGACAGAGATGCAAGACCTTCAATGAGCCGCATAGTGGAGATGTTTCAAAGTCATGAGATTGAGTATTGAGTATGAATAAAATGTGCATAATCTTTTGGGTATTGATTTTGAGTATGAGAAATGACATGTAATAATCTTTTCTTTTAATTATTTATTTTGATTTTTATATTTTTGTCTGGTTTTTTGTCTGTTTTTTTTTTTTTCTGGCTCTGATAAGAAGCGGATGTCTCATTTCGACAAAAGACATAGACGCTAGCCAAATGGTAAATTGACCTTTCATAGCATTTTATGGGTAAATTGACCTCTTCGCAAATTGGTTTTAATCTTATTTACTTGAATTTATTTATTTATTAATATTTTAAATATATTCGTTGTGTAAAAACATCTTTGAGACATACCCACGCATATACATATCAAAATCTTTTACGTGATTATAAAATGAAACAATTTTGATTTGTTTCTATATTTTTTTGTATAAAATTTTTGCAAACCATCAAAAGATATATTAGGAGTATTAGTGCAGTGAGGGATAAATTAATAAATAAAATGTATTCCAACATGATCTTTAATTAAGTGATGTATTTTTAGAATCATCTATGAGTTTTTAACCATAATGTTAATGATTTGGACTAAAATATATATATTTTTATAATAGAAGAGATATCTGTTTAAGATAAAATATAAGACTCATTAAAATATTTTACTAAAAAACATTTTTATTTACTCTTTAGGAAAAAAAATGATTTTTGCGTGTATAATGGTTACGTCGTTATAAGCCTATGGCTGAAAGGGAGAGAATTGTCTTCTCACTCCCTTCCCGTACTTATCAAACTGACATTTCAACGGTTTAAATTTGATTTTTTAATAAAATTATTCTAATGTTATATCATAAAAAAATTGTCACGGTTAAAATATGGTTTAAACTAGTTTAATCTGCAGCGAAAATTAAAGGAATATTTTATAAAAGCTCATTGAAGGTCTTTTAAAAAAAAAAAAAAAAAAAGATGAGCGAAATCTCCCCATAACCAAACTGTTGTTTTTCACTCGGTAAATCCCTTTCTTTATTCTTCGTTTCTTTTTACACGCCAAAAATTTGATCATTTTCTTTTTTCCCCCCCTGTTTTACATAACTGTTTCTTGTTTTTAAAAATGCTAAAATACATATACATTTGTCTTTTTAAAATTTATCTCAAGTTTCAGTTCAATCCTTTAAATTTAAAAAATATTTCTTTAATTCCTCAGCTTTAATATCTTTAATCTCGTTCAATGAAAAATGTCGTCTTAGAAAATTTAAATGGTAATCTTAAAATTTAATGCGGACAAAACATTCATACTTAATTACAAAACATTGTTCCAGGAATCAGCTATCTCTCAAAATGATTTTCTTTCCTTTGTCTTTGGTTGGTCCAACCCCTAGTTAGTGAATATTTGAACAAAGAAGAATGAGATTTTATAGAAAATCTCAGTAGCAATGAATTATAATTATCATGCTAATTATGCTATGTAAAAATGTGACATATTATTATGAAACTAACATTGTCATACAACATTTCATGTGCATTTCATTGCCATGGAAAGAGAGCAACCAATCAAGCCATTAAACCATATCACATTACATTTTGCAAAGACATATTGGACATAGAATTCCACACATAATCACAATTTGCTCTATCACATCATGACGATATAAATCAAATAACACATACACATTTAAACAAACAAGAAAACAATCAAATTATGAGTTCAATACTACCTCTTACTCAAGTTTATTGTTTTCTTGCACAATACCTATCAATCCAAGTATAAACACATTCCATATTACCAATAATCCAAGTATAAACACCATTACTTAACAATAAATTCATATAAACTCCTTTTTCCTTGATTTTTAACATTATTATTTTCCCTTTGCTTTAACCAATCTCTTGGACTATTCCTATACAATTTTTTATGTAGAATCCAAATATCAAATCAGATTTAAAAAAATTACACTTCTTCCCGGCCCCTCAAGTTGCTTTGACCGAATAGTAGGGTTTAGGGATCCAAAATTTTTATTTGATTCCAATTATTTTAAATACCTTATCTTGGTATTTTCCCATTCAAAAATACCTTTTAAACTCATTATACTCATCAAATCATATTGAAACAATCTCTAACTTCAAGAATTCATAGCGACTGAATAGTATGCATAAAACCCTCACTTTGGTTTTCTTCTAAAATTCAATCCAAACATCAATTAAACATGCTATTCCAAGATCATATTCATCCTTCCCTAATGCTTTCTCACTTTGACCTCATTTTGACAGCATGGTAGCTTAGGATTTGTCTTGAAATTTCAACCAAAACAATCGTTAAATCTAACCAAAATCAAGCTTAGACATGCCGTACTAAATCTTTGTTTGAAGCTTAATGATTTTCTCTTGTTTTGAAATGTCTTAGGTGTTGTTTAAGGTTGAGATTTTGGTTGGACAGAATTTTCTTTCTTTTCTCAATTTTTGGCCGAATTTCTCTATTTTTGAGGATATTTATAGACGTCACAAGCTTACCTTAACCCCCTCCAAATGACCTTATTTTCTGCCACTTAAGGAGACATGTGTCCCTCTTCTTAACTCTTGAATTTCACCTCATGTCAAGTGTCCCTTGTTCTTGATTTTTCTTATGTATTTTGAGCTTAAATTAGGCTTGAACTCTCTTAACAAAAGGGACCTTAGGCTATACAAATTTTACAGGCTTCCTTGGCCCAAATGAAGTCCAAAACTAATTAGAAGGGAAAGAAAAATGTGGCCCAATTACAAATTATCAATTTCTAACCAAAACTTACTATTTTGGTTACTATTTCCAAAAATAGTTTTGGGCTTTCAAAAATTTATTTCGCTCTGTCAAAAATTTCCTTTTAATATAGAAAGGTCCCCTAAATTTTTCTAGAATTTATCTTAATCTTTAACTATTTATTTTAAATTTTCTCAAAAATGAGGCTTTACCAATCAAATTTCAATAATAAATATTCTAAAATTAATTCCTGCACTTTCTGGACCTAGAAATAATTTTATAAACTCAAATAAATTCTTAAATACTTTTTTCATTTTTTTCCAAAATTATTGAGGCCTCTATATATTTAAAATAATTATTTCTAACTAATTTTTTACTGTTTTTTTTTTAAAGAAAACTCTGTTTATAGAAAATTCTATAATAAGTTATTTTTAAGCTATTTCCACCTCCAAAACCTCAAATAAGGTTCCAAAACCTCTAATTTACCTTTTTTTCTATTTTTTAGAATTTTTTTGAATTGTTTTTAAATTTTTTTATTTTGTCCTTTTTAAATTGATGATTTCAAAAATATAAGTCCAGATCCTATTTAGATTTTATGTTATGCATTGCTTCATTAACAAATCTACTTTCCCTATTGGCCATTAACTTAATTTTTTATTCTTATTATCAAGGTTAGATTTTGGAGGATGTAACACATATTTGTTGTCTGGTATATTCGTTGGGCATCTAACTCATCATTGTCCGTCTAATTCTAATTCTGGTTAAAAGGCCTATACTAAATATTCTCTAACGAAGGCCTCTAATGTTTTTACCCAATTCTCTTAATCATGTGCACCGTCAAACATCTTTTGTTAAACCCTCTTTAGTACATGTTCAGAAACGTTACGGTTCAAGTAGATCCCGAAACAAGCCTATAGATTGAAAATTTATATTTCATTACTCGAGTTACTATTCACTAGTAAATTCTAGAATTTCAGTCTAACTTTGAAAAATTATAACTAATATAAAAAAAATCGTATTGAGGTGGTTTAAAATTCTATTTGAAGCTCTTTCAATTTTCTACAAGGAAAAAATATAAATCTTTACTTAAACCTTATAAATTTATACAATTCATTCTTGGAATTTTACTGTTCATTTAGTCAAACCAATGTTTTCCAAATTCTCTATCTTAACTTTAAACAATCATAAATTTTAGCACACATATTCAATTTAAGTGATCTATCAATTTTTTTAAAGCTTAGAATGTGTTTTAGATACTCACCAAATTTCATAGGCAAATTTGTTCATTTGCCTTGCTTTCACTCTGTCAAAAATTTATAGCTCATTTAGGGATAATCTATCACACTTTACTTTTAGACCTCAATTGGAACCATTTGGAACTATCTGTAATGGTTTAAAGTTGAAAAAATTTAAACTTTGAATTTCTTGAAATTTGGGTTACTAATTCATTGTAACACCAATTAGGCCAAAACTTTAAAAAATTATAACTAATTCTAGAAAAATCAAAATGAGATGGTTCCAAATTCTGTGAAAAGCTCTTGACATGCTCTTGAAAGAAAAAGTACTCATTGACATCCAAAAGTCACCAATTAATCTCATATTTTGTTCAAAATATTACTATTCATTTGGTAAATTTTTAATTTTTCAGGATTTATGCCCAACTTTGAAAGAGTATAATTTTCTATATAGAACTTCAAATTTAATGAATTACCACTTGTTTTAAATCTAGAAATGATATCTATAAATATGCCAAATTTTAGTTCCAGACTCATCCAATTGCTCAAATTGTTATTAGTCAAACTTTACCCCAAAAAAGTCAACTTTTATCCCTGTAAGTCACTATTTTTATCTTTCCTTTCCTTTTCAATTCAAATCATCAATTCACTCAACATTTCAATGCTGAAACAAAACTTTTGATCAATTATTGACATACTTATTATCTTTAGTCATTAATACAAATATTCAACATAATTTACAAAAATCCACATTAATCACAAATATTGTTTAAGAGGCATATTAATCAATTTTCTCCCAAAATGGCTTCCTTCCCTTTGTCCTTGCTTAGTCCAACCTCTAGATGGTGAACTTTAAACATAAAAGAGTGATATTTCATAGAATTTTCAGTAGCAAGAAACCATAATCATCATGCAATTCATGCTGTGTAAAAATATGGTATGTGTACATAAAATCAATATCATTATTCAACATTTCATATGCATATCATTTGTCATGAAAAGAAAACAATTTATCAAGCCATTCGTCATACACATTGCCAAGGCACATTCAATATATAATTCCATATATAATCACATATTTGCTCAATCATATCATGGTAACATAAATCACATAACACATATACATTTAAACAATTAAGAAAGCAATTAAATTATGAGTTCAATGCTACCTCTTGGTTGACAACTCAATTCGACCCCTTTAAGAAAATAGTGTCCCTCTTTGATCTCTTGCAATGTACTTCTCATTTCACGCACAAGCACATTCCAAATTATCAACAATTCAAGCATAAACACTAATGCTTGACATTAAGCTCAATTAAACCCCATTTTTCTTTTATTTTTGACCTAATTATTCCTCTTTTGTTTCTATCAATCTCTTAGGCCATTCTTATACAATTTTTCATATAGAATCCAAATATCAAATCATATTTTACAATCCTTCTATTTCAGTTTGGCTGAATATGGTGCTATTACTTTCCAAATTTTTATTTTTGATTCCAATTATTTTAAACACTTTCCTTTGGTGTTCCCCTGCACAAAAATTCCTTTTAAATTTATTGGACTCATCAAAATCACATTGAAACCAACTCCTAACCCAAGATATCACAGTGGCCGAATAGAGGTTACATAAACCCTAACTTTAATTTCTTCCAAAATTTAATCCAAACATCAATTAAACATGCAATTACAAGCTTATATTCATGGTTTCTATCCTTCTCTAGTACTTCTTCATTCAGGCCAAATTACAACAGCATCATACCATAGGATTTGTTATGAAATATCAATCAAAATAACCCGTAATGGATCCTAACTTGAAGCTTGATAATTTTTCTGGAATTTGGAGGGTATTAGGAGCTATTTAGAGGTGAGTTGTGATTTTGGCAGAATTTCTCCTTATTTTTCTCTATTTGGCTTAATTATGTAGGAAATGAGGGGGTATTTATCAATGAAAAAAAAAACCAGATCGGATCGGCCAGTTCAACCGGAAAACCGGTGAACCGGTCCAAAGTCCGGTCTAGTTTAACAAGAAAACCGGTCACCAAGTGAACCGGTAATAAATCGGTCGTAAACCAGTCAACTGCTCGGTTTGGGGGGTTGACCGGTTATATATTTTTCCCCTCAAACTGCCCAAAACGACATCGTATCATTAAAAAGAAATTTGCACACTGTCGTTCAATCTACACTGGACCCATCGGTCGAATGCCCGATTCCCCCATTCCCTCCTTTGTCCTGGCTTGGCAGATCGCAGATCCGCATATCCCTTCCCCCATTCCTATCGTCCTTTGTTTCGCTGAGTAACTGAGTTTGAGCATGCGGTCGTTCTCCCTTGTAGTGCCGTCGACTTGCCATGGATAGTGGAGACAGCGGTGCCGGTGGGTTGGTCGACTTTGTGGTGGAGGTGGAAGCGCGGTGGTCTGGTGTCTGTATTCAGCATTTCCTTCTTCATTGAGTTTGGTTCGGTGGTCGACCGGTGTCCCTGTGCCGTCGATTTTCCATAGAGAGTGGAGAAGTGGTGCTGGTGGGTTGCTCTGCTCGTTGAGTTTGGTTCGGTGGTCGACCGGTGTCTATATTTGGCATTTTCTGCTCGTTGAGTGGTCGACCGATATTTAACTATTTATTCACTGATTGCTCTACTCTCTCCTTTCGAGTTTCTAGCTTTAGTACTTCTGCCTTTCACCGGATATCTTTAGAACTAGAACAAATAAACAATGTTAGAAGTATTTTGGCATGTTGGCTTATCTTAATGTTGTGGACCGACCAGTAGTTTTGCTTCTGCCATTCTATGGATTAATTTTTGCTTCTGCCATTCTATAGATTAATATGATTCTTTACGATGATTGGAAATATTTTGGCATGTTGGCTGATATTGATGTTGTGGTTGTGGACCAGTAGTTTGTATTTGACAATTCTAGTTCTGCCTTTCACTGAATGTTCCTAATTCTGGTTGTGCCTTTCACCGAATATTGATGTTGTGTTGGCTGATATTTTTGTTCTGCCTTTCACTGAATATTGATTGTGTTGGCTGATATTCTGGTTTTTCCTTTCACTGAATATTGATGTTGTGTACTTGTGTTCCTAATTCTGGTTCTGCCTTTCATTGCATATTCCAAATTTATGTTCTGAAGTGGTTCCTAAAAGGCTAAAGCTTGTGGCTCTATTGTTTGTGTTTAATCATTTTTATTAATTTTTGATTTGTTATTTAATAGCAGTTATGGATATTCCAAACAATCAAAGTTCTAGAAATGAAAATGTCACTCAATTTTCCACTCCTAATACCGAAACCTCTTCTCCCACCCCGACTTCTTCATTGCGTGGTAAATCTAATCCTGCGTAGGCACATGTTGCCTACAAAAAAAAGGGGACACAAACTATATATACATGTCTTTTTTGTGGTAATAATTATAGAGGAGGTGGGATAAACAGGATGAAACAACACCTTGTTGGTGTCACTGGTCAAATAGCTTCATGCAAAAAAGTTTTACATGATGTGCGTCATAGAATGATAGAGTCTTTGAAAGAATGTTCAAAGAAAAAGGCTGTTGAAAACATAGAAGAGGAACTAGAAGAAACCCAATTTGATTCTCCAATTACTATGAGTAGTGGGACAAAGAGGAGAGCTCCTAGGAGTTTAAACAATTACTTTGCTCCTAGGACAGCTCCTGATTCCCAACGAGGCATTAAAAGTGCATTAGCAACTAAAGAAGCAAAACACAATGTGAAAATGTTGATTGTTGAATGGGCCATTGTAAACTGTATTCCATTCAAGGCATTTGATTGCCCTTTATTTCAAAAAGCTGTGGATGGTATTGCTTCAATTGGGCCTGGGTTTAAAGCTCCTAGTGCTTATGATTTCAAAACTAATTTATTGAGTGATTGGAGAAAAGAATGTCAGTTACTTATTGAGAGCCATCGAGCTAAATGGAAAAAACAACAGTTGCACACTTATAGCTGATGGATGGGTTGACACTAGACAACGGACTTTGATAAACTTTTTGGTGTATTCTACACATGGTATGGTGTTTGTGAAGTCTGTTGATGTATCAGATTTAGTCAAAGATGTCAAAACTCTATTTACTCTATTCTATGAAGTCATTGAGTGGGTTGGTCCTAAAAACATTGTCCATGTAGTGACTGACAATGCAGCCAATTATGTAGCATGTGGTAGGCTGATTAAGGAAAAGTATAAAAATATTTATTGGTCGCCTTGTGCTGCTCATTGTTTGAATCTTGTATTAAAAGACTTTTCCAGCATGCCTTAAGTGTCAGACCTTGCATCAAAAGCCTCAAAAATAACAATTTTTGCATACAACCATATGGTTTTCTTATCATGGTTGAGGAAAAGACCAAGTTGGAAAGAAATTTTGCGTCTTGGTGCCACAAGATTTGCTACTACATTTATTATGTTGCATAGTATATATATGCACAAAAATGACTTGCAAGCTCTAGTTGTTGATAAGCATTTTGTGGATCACAAATTATCCAGGATGAGGCAGGAAAAAATTTTAGTGCCCTCATATTAGATAATCGGTTTTGGAATGATTGTTATCAAGTTGTGAAGATTGTGTCGCCTCTCATAAAGTTGTTTATGAAGGCATGCGAAGGGCAAAAGTGGCGATTAAAGAGATGTTTAAAAGGAACAAGGAGTTGTATAAGCCCTACACAAGCATCATTCAAGCTCGATGGGACAGGCATTTGAAAACTAATCTTCATGCAGCATCATATTTGTTGAATCCCGCAATCACATATGATCCAGACTGTCCTAGTAAGTCAAAGTTAATGATGGCGTTGATTGATGTGGTGGAGTCTTACTCAGATGAAGATGTTGATGGCTTTCTGGTAATGAAACAAGCAACTACTTATCGTGAAGGCAAGGAATCTTTTAGTAGACTCTCATGTCAAAAAGCTGCACAAAAATTAGACCCTTGTAAGTGTTAATACTTTATAGTATATTCATAGTTATTTACTAATTCTTATACTATTGTATACTAAATGTATTTTATTATGTAGATGAATGGTGGACATATTATGGTTGTTCAGTTCCAGAATTGCAGCGTGTTGCAATGCGTATTCTTAGTCAAACTTCTACTTCTTCTAGTTGTGAGAGGAATTGGAGTTTGTTTGAAAGAATTCATACAAAAAGAAGAAACAGATTGGAACATAAGAGGTTGAATGATTTGGTGTTCACAAACTATAATTTGCGGTTGAAGCATAGGTAATCTTGAAAATAATGAATACTTTTAGTCTTTTATTTTAATTGATTTATGTTTAATTGAAGTTTACTTGTCATTAAAGGAGTACATTGAAGAAGAAGAAAAGTTATGATCCAATTGACTATGAAAATATTGACATGGTGGACTTTTGGGTGGCTGAAGAAGATCCCACTCCAGAGTTTGATGATAGAGATGTGGCTACACTTGAAAGTGTCATTAACAATGAAAGCATTGCAAATTCAACAACTCTGAGAGGGATAACGAAGGTTATATATATAATTAACACTCTATTCTTAGATGAATATAATTATTTGCATAATCATTAATATTGCTTATTGTCTTACATAGGTGAGATGAAAATATGGATATTGCTGATCCTCCACCTTTGCATGATGATGTTATCACTCCTACTATTCCTTGTCCAACTGTTGATGTCTCAGTCAGCCATGCCAATGACTTAATCATGATTTTGATTTTCCATAGTGATGAAGATATGTAGTTTATTAATGTTTGCTTGGTACAATAAAATATTTAAACTACTTTTGTAATTTTTATCTTTTTTCAACTAATTATTATTTATGAATTTTGTTCTATTTTAATATTATGAATTAAATTATATTATTTTAATATGACCGGTTCGACCCCGGTCCGACCAATGACCCTTAACCCATTGTCTCAACCGGTTTAGTCTCCGTCCGGTCGGTTTTTGTTCCTTGGTATTTATTGGCCAAGAATCTGACCCTTCTCCACTCCTTGTGGCACCATATTTGGTCACGTAAGAGGCCATGTGGCTACGATCAAATGCTCTAAAATCTTTGATCTTGCCAAGTGTCTTGTTTCATAATTTTTCCATTGATATTTTGAATTAATTGGGGTTAAGACTTCTTAATTGTTTGGCCACCATTTGTATAAAAATTTTATGGATATTCTTGACCCAATATGAGGCCCAAATCTGATTTAAAAAGAAAGAAAAAAGTGGAGCCTACACATATAAATATCACTTTTTTTAACTAAAAAACTCAATATTTTGACTATTATTTTAAAAATAGTTCTGGACCTCCAAAAATTTATTTCTCTCCATCAAAAACTCCCATCTAATAAAAAAAGTCCCTTGAAAAATTTTGGAATTTATCTCAATCCCTAGCTATTTATTGGGATTTTATTTGACATAGGGCTTTATTGATAAGATTTTGAAGATAAATATTCTAAAATTAATTCCTGCACTCCAAGGGCCTAAACTAGTTTTAGAAATTCAAATAAACCCTTATAAAATTTTCCCATTTTTTTTCTAAAAATTATTGAGGCCTTTTATATATTTAAAATATTATTTTTACTCAATTTTTACTATTTTCCCGAAAAACCTCTGTTTTCAGGAAATTCTGTAATAAGTTATTTTCACTTCATTTTTTCCTTTAAAGCCTCCATTGGGATTCTAAAACTTCTAATTCACTAATTTTCTATTTTAAGAATTTTTCTGGAATTTTTAAAATTTTTTATTTTGCCCTCCTAGACTGATAAATTTGAAAATATCAATATGAACCCTCTGGATTTATATCATACCTGACTTCTTCACCAGTCTTCTTTCCTATTAGCCCTTAACTTAATTTTTCATCCCTCTTATCAAAGTTAAATTTTGTGGGATATGACATAATCTATCCCCTTATTTGCATTAACAATTCAAAATTAATTCTTTGCATGTATGTAACATCTCCAAAAATTCATGCATTAGTTCCATACAGTATTATGCTCAATTATATGTGCCAATTACACCATTTAGTGACACATAATATCAATGGCATGTGTCACCTTATTTTTATACCACATTATATCTCATTTGGAATAATTTTATGGCCTTAAGTTAGAAAAATTTAAACTTTAAATTTCATTAATTTTGGGTTACTATCATTGTAACCCTAACTAAGACGAAATTTTAAAAAATCATAACTAATTTTAAAAAAAATCAAATGAGATGATTCCAAGTTCTACTTGAAGCTTTTAATGTCCTCTTTTAAACTAAAAATATCATTAGCATCAAGAATTCATCCATTATCCTAGATTTTGTGCAAAGTGGTACTATTTATTTGGTAAATTTTTAATTTTTAGGATTGTGTCTAATTTTGGAAGGGCATAACCTTTTGTAAAAAACTTTAAATTTAATAAATACTACTTGTTTTAAAGCTAAAAATATGATCTATAAGTATGTCAAGTTTCATCCAAAATTTCATCCATTTGTATAATTTTATGTGGTCAAACTTGGCCCTTAAAAAGTTAATATTTATCCCCTTTTATCCCATTCTTGTCCTTTTCTCTTCTTTCAATCCATATAATCTTTATAATCACATAACATATACTTAAGCATGATTCTTTAATCAAATGCTTACATGTAAAGCATCTTTAATTATTAATACAATGTTCCAAATTACTTACGATAATAATAAATACTTGTACATTAAAGTTCAACATAATTCCTTCTAACTTTCACACTATTTTTCTTCAAGAT
>NW_021632954.1:0-54790 GCF_004799145.2 Neltuma alba
ATAGCTTTACAAAAATGATTAATAATGATTATCGTTTGAGTGAAAATCAGTATTATATTAAATAATAATAATAATACTTCCAAACTTTGAAGACTATCTCCTCATCGGAGCCAGATGATGTACTTATGATATTACTTTTTTTACTACTAATATCACTTGATCTTTTTCCCCCCAAAAAAAAGAAACCCCATACAGCCCCTTTAGAGGCTTTACCCTTATTACAACTTATTTTGGTTCATTGACACCCTTTGAGAATAATACAAGGTCAATAATATTTTCTGATATCCATAGGGGTTAACAAAAGAAGTTAGTCCCTTACAACATGGTGAACTAATGTTCAAATCTCTGCTAATGAGAGTGTTTATATTTAGCATCTGACAGTGTCTTGAATATGACAGCTTCCAATAGAAGGACATATATACTTTGGGGGGGGAATTTCTGTTTGATTATGGTGGATTACGGCCAAAACTCAATACAAATGAGACTACTGTGTGTATGATGAAATATATGGGTTAGAGAGCAAGGATTACCGTTATGTTTTAAATTTTAAATTCTAAATTCTAACTACTAGTGATACAAGAGACATCAGAGCACATATGTTTGAGGGAGTCAGTTTTGGAGAGACTTACTAAGAACTCATGTATGACTTTTCTCTCAGTTGGCTTCTCCTCTCTTCCATCTACTGATATGTGCTGCGTAACTTCTTGTGTCCGTCATGTGATCCTACATTATGTTGGCATGCTGGATAACTA
This sequence comes from Neltuma alba, assembly GCF_004799145.2. Taxonomy (NCBI): domain Eukaryota; kingdom Viridiplantae; phylum Streptophyta; class Magnoliopsida; order Fabales; family Fabaceae; genus Neltuma; species Neltuma alba. Next base: position 753 of record NW_021632954.1, read on the forward strand.
GCTGGATTACAGTTGCATCCCAAAAATCCATCATTTTCTAATTAGCATATTGAGATTATACATTCACAAAGAAAGGCTTATAAGGTGAGCAGTGTTTTGTTTACTCTTTGAGAACCACCAGGGTTTTGCTGGGTCATCTTGGGTTATATTAAATTAGCTCGAGCTCCTATTCCTTGTTTCGGGACCTGAAGTTTGTTTGTGTCCATTAACGTTCAATAGAGACAACATAAATTGGGCCCAACGTGAAGTCTAATTGGGCTGAAGCATGAAATGGGTTTATCTTGAAGTAGCCATAGTGGAAGAAAGACAACAACCCAATTAGTCAGGTTGTTGAGGCCCAATTGGCAGACCAGAAACTTCAAAATTAGAACAATCTAAAAACCTGTGCGATGACTCACTAAGTGAGAGACGTCCATATTTAGTATTTGAAAGTACTTCGAACAAGTTTATTTTCAATGAAAAAATATCTGTGTCTAGTCAAAAAAAGAAAGTTTGATTTTGATTTCCTGTTTTTTCAACTCTTTTTTTCCGGCAAAAACCGAAAAGTAAAATATTGTTTGAGAATTTGTTTTTGCTTACTGTTCTAAAAAACAAAAAAATCAAAGTTAAACTGAAAGAAAATAAAACATCATAAAATTTCAAAACATTAAATTGATTTGATTAATACTTAATTAGAAATTTAAATAGTTGCTCTATTTACTTTGAAAAACCATCAGTAGAGTTTCTTTTAAACATAAAATACCCCGGAATTTCACCACAATTCTATACTGACCGTAGCAGCAAAAAAATACTACATCTGGTCCTTAATATAAAAGCTATATAACTGATTTGTAAGTATTGAAAAAATTAGTTAAATTAATTATTTGTAATAAATGTGTGTTGTTTCTAAACTATTTTTACCAATCATATGCATTAAAATATAAACTCTATAATATTTGTAATGGCGTCCTTAAAGCTTTTTTTCCTAGTAGCGCAAGACAGTTTATAACTTGGATTGCCTCAACCAAAATCAAGTTGAATAGATGTCTAGGCACAATATTATGATGCGGATGTGAAAACTCAGATGAAAATATCAATAACCTTGTTTAGCTCAGATGGGTTTAAAAATTAACTTCCGATTAAGCTTAGCTGATTTTAGTTGAAATATGAAGATTATTCATCATTAAATATCAAATATACACTCCAAAGTGATCTCATCATGAATTTACACAAGTAATGTGATTTGTTACACATTTTGCTATTCATGACACAACATTGTCATGAAATTTTCATTCTTCTTCTTCTCACTTGCACTTTGCCTTTGCTCACATAATCTAACACACTTAGCCCTTGGGGTGACCATAGGCTGGTTGTGGAGCATCCCTTTTTGTTGCAAAATTTTTTTTATATATTCTTTGAATAAACCTGAGAGTATCATAGCAAATTTACTATATTGAGGAGATAATACTAAAAGTCATATTCCTACAAACAGAGAAGGACATGAACATTAAAAGGAGGCCTATACGCATAAATTTCTTTGGACTTCTTTTGGGATGATTGATCACCTTTTGCAAAATGGGCGAACAGCTAAATTTGCTGTAGAAGATATTTTAAGCGACCTTTCCCAACCAAAGGGTAAAAAACAAAGACCTTTCCCCTTGTTTTGCATTTCAAGTAGGAATTATATGTTTGGAAATTATAAGATGCCAAGCAAATAGCAGGTAATCAGATTACTTAAGACGCCAAGTAAGCAGATTAGTTGGCTCAATCAATATGCGTCCACGGGATTTATAAGGATATATTGATGATTGATGATATTGATGACATGTTTAATATATCAAGCATTACTTGCAAAATATATAGGCCTACAACGTATCTCAAATATGATTGATGACATTGACGATTAATGATATACATGATTTCACATAATCACATAAGCATAATTCGTTCAAGTAACAACTAAGCATGAAGAGTACGGTAAGTTTGCTATCTTTAAGCTTTATTAACTTTTTACTTCTCTTTTATTCCAATCTTTGACATTACATGACCAAATCTCCAATTTGACTTCTTTAATATCTCATGACCAACATAAATAACTATTTAATTCATCGAAGCCATTGACCATACTAGAACTCTCAACTACTCAAACTTGTTTTCCTTTTACTTAAAATGTCTCACTTTCTTAGTATTGACTTCTAAAATTATTTTCTTGGCCATTTCAACTTCCATTTTCATGAAGAACCCATATTTAAACTTGTATTTAGCAAATTCTCAAAGCTTCCTCACGAAATCCTTGGCCTCGACATAGCCTTTCTATGTTCTATTATTGGTCTTTGGCTTTTACTTGGTCTTCTAGCATTTTTCATGGTTTAACGATCGAATGAAAACCATATTTTCATGGTTAATATCTTTATTAATCAAGTATTGACCATGTGAATGTTAAGGTGCAAATTCATCAATAACGCATTCGAATATATGCACCTGGCACCATAAAGTTTTCTTAGGTGCATCTAACACCCTAAAATATTGTGTTTCATAATCATCCTGAAGTATTGTTTCAGATTTCAAGCGCGTTCAGCATGTGAAGTATTTTTTGTGCGCATCCAATACCCTAAAATATTTTTTTAGTGCTTTGCATTCTAAAATATGTGCGAATAGCATGTAGAAATAATTTTAAAAGGGTTGGATTAAGAAACCAAAACTTAGAGTTTAAATTGTCAAGCTTAAGATGGAGAGAGCAAGTTGTGATGGTTAGTTCCTACCATGGCACTAGTAAGAGCAATGAATGATGTGTGTATGTATTTAGGGTCATGAGGTGTCAACAAAGAGGATTTAGGAGGTTGTTCAAGCAATCTTGAAGGTTAGAAGAAAAGGGAGAAAGAGAAATAATGTAAAGGCAAAAGCTACCAAACTTTACCCTATTCTCATTTGTTTAGTCGTTGCCTGCATGAATTGACATGTTTGTTATATTTATGTGTTTATATGAAATAATGCATTAATATATGTGATTGTGTTTTGAGATATATCACAGGCCTATGTGTTTTAAAAATGATGCATGATAGTTTAAAACATGTCATTTTGTCATGAAAGATAATTTGCCAGCATGTTATGATTTCAAGCACCCCCATGTATGTTTGAGTGGTATGTTTGCTATCATTCTCTTGAATCTCATCCTTTCTTACCCAAACGATAATAGGTGTAATGACTATGGAGGAAGAATGTATGAGGTAAAGCAAGAGGATTGATTAAGAGAATTGAAGAAGTACATGTTTTATTATGTTGTGTAATAATTCAGCTTATATGTGAATTATTGTATGAGTATACCATTTATGTAATGTAATTATGTATGATGCCATTGACATGTGTAATTATGTACAAGAAGGTATGAGTATGGATTTGCATCTGTTGTTGGTGAATAATTTAAATGTTTGACTAGTTGAGGATGAAAAAGGTACTTTTGGAGTTGCAAAATTGTGATATACTACCTCTGGTTATTAATATAAGATCTTATTTGATTTTTATTTTGGTCCTAAATATAAGACCCTAATCCATTTTGTCTCTCATATTTATCCATTTTGACTTACTAACCAGCAAACTTGATTAGTAAGAATATCTTAGGAAAGACAACACATATTTATTACAAATAATTAATTTAACTTATTTTGTTAATCTATTCAAATTAATCAACTAGTTCTTATATTTAGGACCGAAGGTAGTAGTACTTTCATATGAAAAATGATTGAATTTATATATGAAATTTGGTGAGCATGTAATACACATCTTGCGGTTTAAATGAAGTGGGAGATCTCTTCAATAGGATGTGTATGTTAGAGGATATAAATTTTGAAAACTGAGATAACAAATCTGAACAATACAATTTTTACTAAGTGAACAGAACATATTTATACAATTTTCTTGAATGAATGAGCAATTAACAAATAAGAAGGTATTTTTTCATATAGAGGATTGAAAAAGCTTTAAATGAAAACTTGAACCACCTCCACGCAAGTTTTTTTTATATTTAGTTATGAATTTTTAAAATTAGACCATAAAACTAAAATTATCAAATGAATGTTAACTTGATATGTAAAATGCAAGACTTTAGTGTATGGGTTTTAATTAATGATTCACCTTAACCATAATACTTCCGAATATGTATTAAAGGTGTTAAAATTATGGATGTTACACCTAACATAAAAATCCCATCCACATCGAAAATATCTCCCTCTCCCATAGCCTCCCATGCCACACCTCAATCGTCTCTTTGGTTCCAGATAATGAGAAGGATTATAGATTATGCACCTGATTTACCAAAAAAAAAAAAAAAAAGCTAGGTCTCATATCATCATGAGACAACATTTTTCTCCAAATCTTTGAATATTAAATCTCCAGCTTTCAATCCTTATTCAAACAGGGCGTTCTCTTCCTAAGCGATTCTATCACATATGGCTAGGAAAAAAAGTAAAGAAGGAAAAAGAAAAATTAAATCTCTTGAATCAATAAGTACACTACAATAGGTACAATTGATAGCCTTTGCAATAAATGAAACATTTTTTTTTTGCTATATTTAAGATACAAACCATTCTTTGCTGATGAATATAGGGTTGTAATTTTAATATTGCTTTCATAGAAGAGTCACTACAAGTGAAGCTGGAGCAATTTTCTTAGAAGTTACTACAAAAGGCCATGTGCAAGTTGCTACAAGCGAAAGATTATTGCATACAAATTATTATAGGTTTTAATGCTAAAAATAAATGCATATTGTTCTCTTTATAGTGCACAGGAACCTTTCGAAATGAATATCACATTAGGGCGTGTTTGGTTTAAAGAATCGGTTGGAATGAAAAAGAATGAAAAATTTCCGGGCAAGTGAGTGTTTCGTTTACACTGGAATTGAAAATAGGTTTAATAAAAATTATGTTTGGTTGGATGAAAAGAGGTGGAAAAATTGAGTTATTTTATCATATTACACTTAATGAAAGTATATAATATTATTAAATAAAAAGTACTTTTTAAACTTACACAATAATGATATTATTAAAAAATTGAATAAATTATAATTTGAATAAGTAAATATGAATATTCAATATAAATATAAAAATCACTGTACATATTAAATGATTAAAAATGAGATTAAAAAAATAAATAACAAAGTATAAATAAAATATATTAAAAAAATCCCAGTTCAAATATGAAAAAAAAAATATAAACATTATACAAAGATTATAGCTCATTTTGTTTTGTGAGAATTGTAATTCTTTTTAATTTCTTGCTTATATTTTGTCAATCAAGTAATTTTGTTGTAGACAAGATTCATCTAATATACTCTAAGAGGGTCCCATTTTGTTTTTAAATTGGAAAACAACACTGAAAGATGAGGATTTATCAAATTAAACTTTCAAGAATAGTTAGCCAATGTTCCAATTTTTTATTAACAATAAATATGTTTCCAATATAAAAAGATATACAATCGAAGAATCACAACCCCATCTCCAATACATCATGATTGGCCCCGTTTTTCAGGTGTTGAGCAGAACATAAACAAATCAGCCCCGTAAACAACATCAATTTAAAGTTTTTTTAGTGGACATATATTTCTTAATTTAAATATAAATTAGGAAAATAAAATATCACTAAAAAGTTTCCGGAGCCTAATTTTTAATGTAATAAAACCCATTCAAAAAAAACCTTTTTATTTTCAAAGTCATGTCCATTATGACAAGGAAAGAAGCAAGTAAATTCGCATTTGGTCCATTAATTTTAAATTTGATCCACCAAATTCAAATTTCTTGCACTATATTCCTAACTCTCGCACAAAATTTTAGTTTTACTACACTCTGTCATACTATGTTTTTATGCATGAAACACAGTAAAATTAAAAAAAAAAAAACACCAACATACTATAAACACCCACAACAACTGATGAATATATAATTTATCTTTGATATATTCATATATGTGTACAGTCATTACAGCCACAATCATGAGTAAACAGGCAAGAACAAAACAAAAGATGGTGGTTGACTGGGTTCAAATTTTTTGACCAGATCTAATCATTTATTTCTCACCAAGAGAAGACTAATATATGAGGCAAATATATTTTAAAAAAAAGAGTAAAATTTATATGCACGATTCTATGCATTTTCTTCTCTTCTCTTCTTTACTTTTGGTTTGTTATGCAATATATGCTTGGACTGAAATCCCAATTTGATGTAGTTGTGATAACCTCTCAAAATTCCTACTTATTCAACTTGTTTTAGTGCTTTTTTATTTGGTTTGGAAGTCAATTTTGCAGGAAAAAAGCCTGAGGCAAGTAAGGAATAGAGACTAGAAGTGGAGAGCTGAAAAGAGACCATCGCTGCAGCTCATGGGAACAAACACTACAACAACTCTAACAGAGAGGAATGAGTGCATTTCTATGTGAGGCGCTGCGGCGCCTAACCAAATCCGCAGCGATGCCCAAGTTGTCTCGGAGGAATCCCTGTTCGGTGTAATCCATCGCAGCCGATGATCACATGAGCTGTGGTGCCCAAGCTGCTCGCAGCAAAGCCATTCTGTGTAAGCCGCCGCGGCGCATGACGAAATCCGCCGCGGCGCCTAACCCCTCGCAGCTGTGCGTTTTATGATGTAACTTAAAAATTAGGGCATATAGAGGGGGATACTTGGTTTTTCTGATGACACTTCTACTTTGAGGCGATTTTGGAGGCTTGCTCTGCTAGGGTTTGGAGCTTTGGAGGCTTGGAATCTTTGGGCTCGAAGCTAGAAGAGATTCGAAGCTTGTTACTTGATTTTTCTGGGTTTCCTTCTTCCCCTCTTGTTTCTGCAATGACTACTAGCTATTCTTATAGTTATAGTTTTTTACTCAATATGTATAGCAAAATCCATTTTTCTAGGGTTATTTTGATCTATTGTATGGATTGAGACTTGGTTTTACTATCTCTTGAGTATTAATGATAATTTTTAGTTGTTTTTACCTTCAGCTTAATGCTTCCTTATGTCTGGCCATCATTTGGATTGAATGTTTAATTAGTTTAACTTGAGAAAGTTAAGTTAATCTGTTAACTTTGGTAAAAACATGCTAGTTTGGAAATTTAACTAAGTAAATAGACGGTTTGTTGATAGAACAGAGATGTATCTGTTAACCTAGCATAGACTAAATGGGTTTTGGTTTTCAAAGTGCAACCTTTTCAAACAAATGCAAGAGATTGCTGTGTTTTAATTGTGATTGCAAACATTTGGTTTTGACTTGAGAAAGCTTAATCAATTCTGCAAACCCCGGCTAACTGAACTTATTGTTGAGCACTACTTGAGAAGTGATTAATCCAGTTTTATGAAGTATTTTAGTGAAGAATAACCCTAGTATCTTAATTGTTTCAAAGTCAAGTTGATTTTATACTGCCTTAAATCATTGTTTTCCTAATTTCATTTCACAAACTCTTTTACAACATTTGTCTCACTTAACCTAATCAAGAACACAATCATGATTTTTAACTCATCTAGTCTTAGTCTTTGAGGGAACGATATTTTTTATATTACTTGCGACCCGTTCGCTTGCCATTTAGCTAATCGGCGAACAAGTTGGTTATTATCGAAGGAACCCATCTCTCTGTGTGTGTGTGTGTGTGTCATTACATCTACATGTATATAGTCATCGCTCATTGTCTCAAAAGCCCACACTTGCAGAAGAGTTAATGTGGTGCTCAACCTTCTCCTTGTGCTTGAGAAAGTCGACAATAATTAATAATTATTCTATAGTCTTCCCCGATCAGCTACCAGACATATTTGATAATTGAGTTTTCGGGGACAAATGGGTCAATCTATCTTTATCGCGAGCGACTGAAGATTTATTCCCACTACTTTTGGTACTAACATTTTTCAGTTGTTTAAAGGAAAATCAGGCCTTGAGTTCCATTCATTTCCTACTTCTTTGAACCAAACGCCTGCTGCCAATGGAAAATCCTGATTTTCCATTTTCGCTACCAGATTTTCCTTGAACCAAACAGGCCCTTAGAGAGTGTAAGAAATGCAAACGAAAACAGTGCATATCATTATCTTTCCGTTCAAACAATGAATATTGTCCAAATAGTCTAAAGGCAATAACTTATACGGGTTGGACTTTTAAGATTATTTGAGTAATTCATGAGATTTGAGTAGTCATAACTAATTAATTAAACAGCAAACAAATTGGGGGTTACTGATTTTAGCAGTGATTCATTTGGTAAAATGAACTTCATTAGGAAACAAATAGGCAGTTGACAAAAACTAAAAGGAATAAAAGGTAAAACAAACAATAAGAAGGACCAAAAAGACATATATTATAAATATGTGAAGCAACTAATGAGTTACCATACCAACAAATTAAAATTAGAAGACAAAAGACACTAGGGAAGTCCTTTAACTATATTATCATTTGTTGATATTGTTGAGAACCATAAATCAAATAAAAGCCTTAGCCCTTGAAACTTGGCAGTGAAATGACTATAAGGAACATGGCCTTGCCCTCCTCTGAGAATAAATAAGAGATTGAAGGTGGTGTTTCCAGTGGAAGGAAACTAGAATGGTGAAAAGGAAATTCAAATATGTTTTTAAAAAAAAAAGTGTTACAAATTCTCTATTTTCTGTTTAATTTGGAGACAAATTTCTTAAATAACAAGAACTATCAAGGTGATTGATACAAGAAGTGGAACAAAATAATTACTATTTTCCACTTGATATTTTGAGAGCGATATACATATTAATCCTTTTAAATTTGTAACATATTTGAAAGTTAACTAATTTTATCCATATTTTAGGATCTTTAAGTTTTGGTTACGTGGTTCTTATAGGTATAGAAGGAGTATATTATATTTATTTTGTTCTAATTCATAGGGCAAAATTTTGGACAATGATTTGTTCCTGTTGATAAAAAAAATTAAAAATGAGGAGTATTTAATATTTTTCTTAATATATCCCTATTATACGTATGGATTAACTTTATAAATGCTATATTCACTATTAAATTCTAACAAATAAAAAATAAGGTAGATTTCAAAAAAATAAAATTAAGTTTGAGATTTAAATTGGGTTAATATCATAGTTAGTCCTTACAATACATTAAATTTTGGGTTTAGTCCCTATTGTAACTAATTATTATTGATTTTGGTCTCTATAGTTTCGTAAAGATTTGGTCTGAGTTTAAGCATAGAGGCCAAAACTAAAACTTGTTAAAATTATAAAAATTATTCATTAAACTCAAACTAAAAAATTATGAAATTATAGCGACAAAACCAACTATTTGAAACTATCAGGATTAAAACAAAAATTTGAACAAACTATTAGAACTAACAATGATATTAATTAACCAATTTAAATTGGTTAAGTTAGTTTAGTTGATATGTTTTATTTTTTTACCAGCAGTTTAATTGATATGTGAGAATTAACTAATTAGATAAATTTATATGATAAATATATGGAGTGAGTAGCTACATGAGAAAATTTATAGTAGAGTGAATATTTTAATTCTATCTTATATTCAAATTATTAAAATTAAATTTTTTCTCTTTTGAATTTCTCCAAAATTTCAATTTAAGTATTTATCATAATTCAACACAAGATGAATAATCCCACTATTGGTTACAATTGAGTGATGTTTAGAAAGAAGCAAAAGGAGTGACTCAGCCTTTCCAGAGATATTGCCACTGCGTGCACCTCTAAAGGACAGTAACTGTAGCATTTGATAATCATATTGCTTATTAACCATTTCCTTAAAAAGTAAGCACATCAAACCCTGGTTAAAAAAAGAAAACATCAGATAACTCTTCAATTGAATTCAAATTCCAATTGAAACTCAAATCAAATGTGGATTGATGGTTTGTTTTGTTCAAAAACTACGACAATCCAATTTTGATTATCGTGTTGTATGTAAGAAAAAGGGAATCGGTGAAGAAGATTAAATCTTTTTTTATTGAACGTGGTTGCTCATTTTGACGACTTTATCATATGATTCTATTTTATCATACAAATCTCTACCCTACCTTCCCGGAGTTTTGTCTCCAGGGAATTTTTATTTTATGATCTCATTGGTCCATCCCATTATTCCAGTCCAGTTTTATAATGAAGGATAAAATTCCTTTCCAAATTTGATTTTTATTTAGTTTACACGAAAAATGAAATTTTGGCATTATTAATAAGAAAAAAAATTAATATACAAGTCTCTACAATTTCATTTTATTTTTAATTAAATTCTTTCTTTTTATTGGATCCTTACAATTCCCTTAATTATAGGTATCGGTTTCTATACTCATAATTCATTAATTTGTAAGACAATTGACGTTAGAAGTCATGATGTGATTTTCACCCAATACATCTAGATTTTATTTCATTATTTTTATTTTTTAAAATTTATTTTTTAATCTTACATTATATGGCAACTTAGATATTTCTTAGTCAGCATCCGCGTGAACTCTAATAAATTACATATTATGGGCGTAAAAACTAATGCCTCTAGTCGATAAACTGTAAAAAACAATAAAAAAATTTTACATGTATCTATGTGAAAATCAAGTAAAATTATGAAGACTGGGAATTAATTTTTTCTTAATATAAAATTTTAAAACTTATTATAAGCATATATTAATTTATGTCGGTACAGTTTATTTAAGACTCGATATCTAATACATATAAAATCATGAATCATTATATACACTATTGTCTAATAGTAGAGTTCTCTATAGAAAAATTTCTGCATAATGAATTTTACAAATGATCAAAATTAATTACATTTAATATATTCAATATATATAATTTTTAAAGAATTATATTCTTCATAAAATATACATCTTATGACAAATTTCTAAAACTATATCTAATATTTGGCTTACATCTCTTTCAACATGGGTATTATTTGTAAAATTTAGGCTTTGTTTGTTTTCTTGGTTTTGTAAACGGGTTTTTATTGTCAAAAGGAAAAAATTAAAAATTTATTTGATATTTTTTTCAATTAAGTATTTCATAAAAAATATAAATATTTTTTAAAAATAAAAAAGGGAGAACCCAAATGAATCCAACCGAAATATCTATATTCAAATTCAAATAAAAAAGGGATTTCTAAATGTTGTTAAATAATAAGAATGTCCCTCCTTAATTAAAAATAAAAATTAATTATTTTACACTTGTGAATAATCCCTTATCTTTTATGATTTTTTTTAAAAAATATAAATAATTTTGCAGTGTTTAAAATTTGTATATCTAACTAAAACCATTAAAAATATTTTAATAAGCAATGTTAAATTAGAAATATAAGTAACCTTTAAATAAATATTTTTTATTTTCATTTCTTACCATCTGCGTTATTTTTATTTATTAGCAAGCTGAATTTAACCAAAAACGTAAATTATAATAATTTAATATTCAGTATTTCTTTTAATTAAAATATTTTAAAATTTTAAAAATAAATATTTACAATCTGAAGATAAAAATATTTATTTAAAAACTAAATATATTATAATTGAAATTTTTTTTATTAAAATATCTTGAAGCTGTTAGTTATATATACAAAATTTCAAATACTGAAAAATTATTTATATGTTTTTTGTCTAAATACTAGTAAGAGATGATGAACCAGAATAAAATAATTATTTTTTATTTTTAATTAAAAAGGGATATTCTAGTTATTTAATATATTCTGATTAAGAATTTATAAAAAAAATATAGGTCTGAATTTGGATTTAGATATTTCAGATAGATTTAATTGAGATTCTCCCAATAAAAAACTCAAAACAATTTTACATGTTTTCTTTTTTTTTTTGGGTGATTTTCCCAAATTTCTTATTTACTCGTGATAACACTTCCCACGTTGTCTTTTGCACTCGCCTTCTTGGTTATCTTTATCCAGGCCATCTCTTACTGCTCCAACTCTCCTTCCGTCATTTTTGCACTTTCCACTCTATCTCTTGCTGTCTCTCAATTTTCCAAGTCGATTTTAAAAACAATTGTTTCATAAAAGTTTTATGCTTTTGTTTTTAAATATAATTTTTCAAAACAATCGTCCAATTTTTTTTCTTTTTCTCCCTTTATAAAACTTATTTCAAAAAAATAATATCATAGAACTATTTTAAATCGTAAAAACAAAAATAGAATTAAACAATTCCTCACTTTTTCTCTCTTAATTTTCCCCTATTCATTTAAATAGAAGAAAGAAAACATTTTCCTCCCAACATGTCTCCTCTCTAATTTTCTTTTTGATTTAATTCTATCCTCATTCAAACATAGCATAGTTTTAGCCAAGGAGTTTGTATTATTAATGTAAACTAACTTCTTTAGACATTGAGGAACTTGTAATGCATGTATGATAATTGGAATACTGCACAACATTTGGCAAGTGTGTAATGTTATTGAGCATTGGAGTCACTACCACACTATAATTTAGAATACGTATAGCGTGATTAATTTAGTACTCAGAATTAAATAGAAGAAAAATAAAATATTAAATGATTTTTTTGGAGAAGTTTCTATATTATGAATAAAAGATAAAAATGCATTTACTATGGATGATGATAATATGTTACACTATATATTATGTCATATAAAAAAAATCTTTTTGCATATATGTATATCAATGGGATAATTATTTCTTTTTTAATGTCTTCTTTAGTGGAATAAAATCATAAAATTGCAAATACCTTGCAAAAATTCAATGTAAATAGAAAAGTTTAAATGGAGAAAAGTTATTGAAATTATTTGTAATCAGAAAATACCTAATAAAGTGAAAGGAAAATGTTATCATACTGCTAACAATATTATATGGCAGTAAATAATAGGTTTTAAAGGGACAATAAGAGTATAGAGTGATATAAAATGAGGTGAATGTGTGGCCATACAAAAAATAAAAAAGGAGATCTGTGATGGACAGATATGTGGAAAAGATGAAGCGGCTTTCATTAAGAGAAAATGATAGAAATTTTTTTAAGATGATTTGGACATATTTAAAGAAGGTCATTGGATGTGTTGATGAGGCGAGCTGATCAAATAGTATGGAATTTTCTAAAAAAAAGGCGAAAGAAGGATAAAGAGAACACTCAATAAAGTTATTGGGTGAGATCTTTTGGTTAACAATCTATATAAAGATTTGGTCATTAATATAACTTAATAATGTCGTATAATTTATGTAACGGACCCCATATATTAGGATGATGGATTGTGTTGGTAACTGTTGTTGTAATATATACTAAGCTCAGCTCCACAGAAGCTTTTTGGAAGAAAGAGTAAATTACATAAACCTATTAGTCTTGCAAAATTATGCAAATCTCCTTCAATTTTCACTAAAAAGATGTCTTTATAATTTTAGTAAAATTTAAGAAAAGTATTTATAACTATTATTCTTTAGTTTGCATTAAATGTTAGTAAAGTTTGAGTTTTAAAATTTGAAGAGATTTTTGGGTATTTAAAAAAAAGGGAATATCAGCATAATTTGTATTTATCGTGTAACAGAAGTTTGTTTGACTCTTAAAAATGAGGCTTATAGAAAAATCTTCTAAATTTTAAGTTAGTTAAGTGCAAACAACTTTTCTAACAGGAACACTGCATTTTTCAGGAAAGAAATCAATTACTTCTCACATGATATTTAGAGAGCACGTATGCATCTAAATCCTTTTAAATTTGTAACATAATTAAAAAAAAAAAACTAGCTTTAACTATATTTCTTGATTTTTATGATTTAGTTATCTATCTCTTATAAAAAATAGTAAATGGGGTCTATTATATTTCTCCTGTTCCTATTTATATGATAAAATTTTGGACCGTGATTTTTTTTATTTATAAAACAAATGAAAACGTTTAGGAGTATTTAATATTTTTCCTAATATATACTCTTCTAATCCTATTTATAAGGCACTTTTAACATATTTAACATATGCGAAGGAAAATCTTAAACTGTATTAACTCTCTATTAAAATATAATAACTTTCTAACTTTACTCTTATTTAATATATATACGTTTCTAAAAAATAACCATTTACACTATAATAAATGAAGGATAAAATATCACATTCATATTGAAACTTTAATAAAATGACTTATAAATTGGATCAAATCTACAATCCATGAATCCTTAAATCCTATAAACCTTGTAGCCATAGAGTGATTGAGCCACGTGTACTACAAAAAAACAGACTTTAGGCGACGACTTTTGGCGGCGACTAAAAAAGTCGCTGCTGAAACTAAGACTTTTAGCGGCGACGAAAATGTCACCGCTGAAAGTGGACTTTCAGCAGCGACTTTTTTAGTCGCCTCTGAAAGTTCGCCATTGAAACCAAGACCTTCAACGGCGACAAAAGTGTCGCCGCTGAAAGTGGACCTTCAGCGGTGACTTTTTTTTGTCACTGCCAAAAGTGAACTTTTAGCGGCGACTTTTTTAGTCGCCGCTAAAAGTTTGTTATTAAAACCAAGACTTTCAGCGGCGACAAAAGTGTCGCCGCCGAAAGTGGACCTTCAGCGGTGACTTTTTTTGTTGCCGCCGAAAGTGGACTTTGAGCGGCGACTTTTTTAGTCGCCGCTGAAAGTTCGCCATTGAAACCAAGACTTTCAGCGGCGACAAAAGTGTCACCGCTGAAAGTATAATATAATAATATATATTTTATTTTACAATATTAATAAACGAATTCAATCTGGCTCAGCGACAAGAAGGTTGGACACGAAAGGAGGCGGTCACGAGTTCGAACCTGGAAGAAGACACATTTAAGGTGAAAATATTTGGACGATGACGTGGCGAGGAGGAGTGATGTGGCAATGGCGTGGAGGTGGCTAGTGATGATGTGGCGGTTGGCGGCGATGACTTGGAGGTCGACGGCGATGACGTGGAGGCCAGAGACGATGACGTGGCACCGGCGGGGATGACGTGGCATTGGTAAAGCCAATTCTTTTTAGGCATTACTTTCAGCGGCAACAAAAAAGTCGCCGCAAAAAACACTTTCGGCGGTGACATTTGTCGCCGCTGAAAAGTCTTTCAGGTGCGACAAGAGTGTCGCCGCAGAAAGTGTTTTCTGCGGCGACTTTTTTGTCGCCGCGGAAAGACTTTTCGGCGGCGACATTTTCGGTGGCGACATTTGTTGCGGCCGAAACTTCTAAAAGTCGCCGCTGAAAGTATCTTTTAGCGGCGACCTTTTTAGTCACCATTAAAAGTTTTCAGCCACGGCTGCTACGGCAATGACTTTTCAGCGGCGACTTGTCGCCGCCAAAAACTTTCGGCGGTGACTTTTGTCGCCGTTGAAAGTCAATTTTTTTGTAGTGGTGGTGACATTAGGTGGTTTTTTTTCTTTTGCATTCTATTGGCCTGTGGCTGTTTAATTATGTCTTTCAATCAATATATTGGCTGGCCTTGCATGTCCACGTTGTCCATTGGTTTTTGAGAAGTGAGTTAGGAGGTGTTTGGCTATTGCCAAGAGTGTTTTCTTTACAAATCGAGATAAACTCTTTTACATATTTACTTCATATACTATAAAATCGATTTTAAAATTATCTTTAGTTTTCATCCAAACACGCCGTTATTCTTAATGCATGCATCAGCTTTGAATTATCTGTGTGGCTGTTTCTATTATTTTTTGAGAAGTGGAATTTCATTAATGTTTATCTTGACGTTTCTGTTTCTACTCTTAAAGCATAATTTAAGAAACTGCATTGATTCATTGAACTCATGTGTAACATTTATTAATCAAGTCCGTCCTTCCCCCTCTGTCATATTACTAGCATTTTTGGCACTTAAGCCTTTGCTTGACAATTTTATTTCCTTTAACGGGTCAAAGATTGGGTGAGGGGGAGCTACAAGACAGGTGTTGTTGAATATGATGCTGCTAGATTCTATTATAATGTACTCCCTCTATCTTTTTTTATAAACAACATTAGATTTCATCACGTAGATCAAAAGATTAGTTAAATACAACAAATAAGTAGAAATTGGAACTTCTTTTTCTAAAATAACCTTATTTATAAAGAGAGAGAATGTGGATGGAGAGAAATGATGGTTTAGAAAATGTGATAATAAATATATTAGATGTTAAAATAAGTAATTAATGGGGGCAAGATAGAAAACTTGCTACAAAAATTTAAGAAAACTTGCAAATGCTGTTTATATTCAGGAACAAGAGTGGGATGATAGTTGTTGCTTATAAAAAGTGACAGAGGGAGTATTATTTAATGGATATTTAGTTTTGAGTTATGTTTCTTTAATTTGTTTTTGGTGCGTTCTCATGGATTATAAATATTCACATAGCATAGCGATTGACTCCTGAGATTATTATGTCTAGCTTGTAAGTGGTTAGGCTCAATACAAAACAAAAAAAAAGGGGGAAATTAATGATAATATTTTGTTGCTAATCTGTCACAAATTCCATCATTAAACTTAGCAATGGAGAATTTCTGTCGCCAAAATAGCAACAGATTAGTTATGAAATTTTTATTATAAATAAAAATAAAAATATATAATATACTTATTATTTTACCAAATATTTGTATAAAAATATTAATTACTACAATTTTTTACTAAAATACAGAAATTAAATTGAAATACATAACAATATATTAAATTATATAATATATATTAAATTATATATAATACTTATTATATATATAGTTGTATTTGCTACCAGAAATATTTTAGATATACATATTTATTTTTGCATAAAAATGTTTTAGATGTTTTTCAACTCAATTGGCAAAAGTTTCAGCATGTGCGCAAGAGGTCTCAAATTCGAACTAGCACTTCTTCACAAATGCTTAAATTCATCACGTGCCCATCATCGTAAGTCATCATGTCATGTCAGTAGGCACCTTGCCTCGATCAATTTGTGAAGGAGTGCTGGTTCGAACCTGAGACCTTCTGTGTGCGTGCTGAAACTTTTGCCAGTTGAGTTGAGAAACACCTACAAAATTTTTATACAAAAATATATATAATATTTCTAATAACAAATACAAATATATATAATAAATATTTTATACAATTTAATATATTATTTTATATTTAAATTTAATTTTTCTATTCTAGTAAAAATTTGCTAGTAATTAATAATTTTACTCAAATATTTAGTACAATAATAAGTATATTATATATTTTAATGTTTATTTTCATTTATAACATTTGTATTTTTTATTTATATATAATATATTATTAAAAAATATGATATATTATATTTTTATTTTAATAATAAATATTAAAAAATAATTGATATATATTTATATTATTATTTTTTATGATGGGAGTTAGTGACAGAAAATTTTTGTTACTAATATCTGTTACTAATCCTTTTGCAATACAATCAGTGACAGATTAGTGACGGAAGTTAGCAATGAAATAAAATTCTATAACTAATCCGTTGCTAATTTAATAACAAAATAAAATTCCATTATTAATATTCCATCACTAAAATTCTGTTTCTTTGCAATGTACCCTTAAACTTACATATGTATGAAATAGTATTTTTGTTTTCTAAATCTCAACATCAACACATCCCAGCGAAAATCAACTACCTGGGATCCACTCTTCTTAAATCAAAATTATGATGACTTAATAACCTAATATTATATCTCATACCTGGAATGTTGAATTAATGCTCCCTCCGATCCTATATATAAGTTTCATTTTTAGAGATGAGTTTGGTCCAAAATATAAGCTTTGTTTTTTAGTTTGTCTGAGCATTTATTACTCTTTTTTCTTATTTTGCCCTCAGTTGATTGTATTTAGTACTCTTTCTCTCATTAATATTACTTCCATCTATTCTCTTTCATCATATTTTTTATTTATTGACTCTCATTTACTCTCTTAATAAATAAGGAAAATTTGGGAAAAAAAGATACATTTCTAACCTATTTATTATTTTAAACTAATTTTAATTGCTAGTTTGTTAGATGTGATTCGGGTATTTGAAACGGGAAATTTAAATCTAAATCTTAATCTAAATTAGATTAAATCCTAATCATTTTCTTGAAAGGTAATAAAGATCACAATTGGACTACCTCCATATACTTATTTGCTAAGATAACATGAATATTCTACTTTATTGAGATATCATAAAATATGAAAGGCATTAACTGGATATCGTTCAATTATTAGTGATTTGAGTAGTTATTTCGAAGATTGGGGTAGGGATTGTGCTATGTAATAAATGGCTTACTAATTTGTGCCTTACTAATTAGTTTGTTAGTTCTTCCGATAAAAATAACTCATCATTATCTTATATGTTCTTGATTTGAGTGTCCATGGATAAGGAACTTCAATGTATGTTATTCTACCGTAGTATTAGATAAGTGAATAAGTATGCGAACAATGAACATTATTAGTGATCACTCCTTCTATTCCTATATACAAGTAATTAACAACTAATCAAATCATATAAATCAAATTGTTTGTTAAAATTAGTTAAAATTAACAGATGTGTAAGATGTAATGTTTTTCCAAGTACACTCTTATTTACAGAGGGGATGAGTTAGAGATTGAGTAAAAAAAACGAGATTAGAGATAAGAGAAACAGGTAATTAAGTGGAGGTAAAAATGATAGAGTGCGTTAAATTCTTAGATAAATACAATTTGTTACAATCCCATGTGAAAAAATGTTATGTATATATGAGACCAGCCAGAGGGAGTATTTCGCTAATTGAGGTAGGGGTTCGCCTAAGTGCATGATACAACTTAATATTCCTTCTTGTCCTTGTTATAGGGCACTCTCAACTAATTTTTATGTGCGAAGAAATAACAGTTAAGTCCTTATATTTGTTCTGAATTGATGATTTTTTTCAAGTTTACTCATACCAGAAATTATTTCTAAAAGATGCCCATAATATAGATAAGAGAGTGCAGTTCATTACTTGTTGATTAGTATTTAATTGATTGATTGGTTGGTTGGTGTGGTGTGGTGAAATGAACTATTGTTGTCATCCTGTTTTTAGAATTCGGATTATTGAAATTTAAATTTCAATAAGGAAAATAATCCTCGTTTGCACATGCAATCAATGTAGCATTGAGCAATTTTCCTATGGATTTGTTTTCCCAATTTCCACTTGAATAGTCTTTCGTTGGTTGAGGGTTTAAGGGAAGTGGACATTGATGAAGCCCATTTCTTTCTCTAGATCATGAATATGTTGTATCGTTTAGTGGTTTCACTATAACAAAATGTGTTATTTACCTCCCTCATTTATGTCTGTTTTAAAAAACAAAAGAGAAATATTAGTTTTCCCATCTGTTTAGGAACAACAGACGTTACTTCATGTTTGTTTTAAAGAAAACAAACGTTAATTCACGTCTGTTTACACAAAACAGACATGAAGTAACGTCTGTTGATCCTAAATAGACGTGAACTAACGTTTGTTGTTTCATAACAGACATTAGTTCACGTCTGTTTAGCAACAACAGATGTTACTTCATGTTTGTTTTCAAGTAAACAGATGTGAAGCGGCTTGATTTTTTAAAAAAATTTGCCTACAGCTAGCATCAGCTTCATATCATCAGTATCGCGAACCTCCAGCCCACAGCTATCTCGTGCGGCAACTCTGATTTTTCGGTCTCTCCCTCTCATGTTCGTCTTCTACCTGCAGCAGCTGTGAGCTATTCGAAGACTCTCCCTTTGATTTCAGCCCTCTCAAGGCCGTAGCCCTCCCTCCATTGCCGTTGTGTGTTCTGCATCAGCTTGATCTTTTCGTGTTATAGCAGCTTGCTGTCGATTACCAAGGTTGAAGCCGTGAAGTTCACACGCACAGCAGCTCATCGTCCTCGTCCTCTCTCCAGGCCGTGATACTCTTTGATTTGAAGGCACGCCAGAACAGTGAAGGTAAGTTCATTCAACCGTTGCATTGTGGGTTTAGTATGTTGTACGTGGGTTTGAGTAGCTTGAGGAATTTTGAATTGGTTTCTGAGGTTGCTGTTTAAACTTTTATTGAAGAATTGTGTTTAGATAGTTTTAAATTTGTATATATTGATTGGGTAGAAAATTTAAAGATTTCAAGCCTTGTTAATACTTGTTAGAAAAATAATGCATACAAGGTGTTTGTCAAAATGCCTAAGAGGGATTGCATTTAGATAGTTTCCTATGTGTATTGAATTTAGATTAAGGATTGGGTGTACATTAAATTATTAATAAAAAAATTGCATTTAGATAGGTTAAAATTTGTTTACATTGATTGGGTAATGGATTTGAAGTTTGAAATCCTTATTAACTAACTTGTTTGAAAATTAATACATAAAAAGTGTTTGTCAAAATGTCTAAAAGAAATTTTTCCTATATGTATTGAATTAGATGTTGATTACATTCAAGAGGAAGCTTTAAAAATTGGATGTTTATTAATTGGATAATGGATTTGAAGATTAAAAAGATTGTTATACATTAATTAGTTGTCAATTGAAGGCTTTGTTCTTATAATCTTTGGATTTTTGTTATGTAATATGTAAAATCTCCACTACTTGTAAATGTAATTTTTATGTCTTTTTAAATTTTAGGAATTGGCATGATGATATAGTTATTATGAGATGTTTTATGTTGTAATTGAAATGAATCGAATTCAATTGATATCGTTAGTTTTGAATTTGGTTAATGTTTATTGGGACTGTGCTGAATGGAATTAAATTGTTTAAAATTTCAATGTGAATATATAGTTGTCTATCATAGTTCATGCAAAAGATTGACTTTCAATACTCAATCACACAAGGATTTAAAACAAATGCTGAAAAATTATGATTGTTCTATTTCCGAACTTCTTCTTTCTATGTCTAATCGATAATTTCAACAAGTACAAATCCCAATTTTTATAGGCTTATGATACTTGCCTATTTTTTAAATTTAAGGAGATAAGTGGAAACTTTTTTTTTTGGTCATTCGATAAGTTGGAATATTAGGAAAGGTAAAGAGTATTCATTAGGAAATTTTACAGACAGATTTGTTATTAAGCAGTATAATTGTGGTCTAAATAAGTTTGTCCTAATGAATTTTTATAATGAGGGTTTTGGGAAGCTTCAAAGGTTAAGTATGGATTCCTGCTAGGAAAGGGATGGAAAATTTGGCTTGAATTATTGTTGGGTGTGGAATTTGATATCCAGAAAATTGGAGGGAATATCAATATGATCACACTATAATAAAATATACTTTATGATATTTTGTATGTTTTATATAATTTGTTTAAGAATTATTATGTAAAAAATATATTAAGAGATTTTAAATAAATGAAATGGTACTAAATGATATTTTTTAGGAGGACATCTATGGAAGTTTCTATAGGGAGAACTTTTTTCAGAGGAAAAAAAAAAAACTCCCGCAATTTTCAAGGGAGATTTATGACTACCGTAACAAGCATATATATGCTTAATGGTGGCATAATAGTTTATTCAAAGGATAATCATCTCGTAGTAGTTGACATATAACATTATATATCAACATGATATTACCTCTAATCCTTAATATAAAAGCTAGTTTGACTTTTAGTTTAGTCCTAAATATAAGATTTCAATATATTTTTCTCTCATATTTAACTATTTTTTTAAAGTAGTTCTTGAAGTAGTTGTACAAATTAAAGATTTAATCAAATGTTAGTTCTAGCTAATACACATGATTAGCAAGGGTATTCTAGAAAAGACAACATTTGTTTATTACAAATAACTAACTCAACAAACTTTCTTAATCTTTTTAAATTAGTCAACTAATTATTATATTAAAAATTGGAATAGTATATGATTACACCAAATGCAAATTTGTTACATTTGTGGTTATCATCACATTGTCATTGATGTTTCAAGATCTATAAATCTTAAATGAAACATCACTAGTATCATTCACTACTAGAAAAAATGCATATAACGATGCAAAATAACGACGGTTAAGAAGAAAAATGCTGTGAAAAAAAGGTGGTTGTATTTTTGTAAATAAGTGCCATGATGCTTCACTTTTCACAGTGGTTTATTAATAACCACCATGGAAAGTTTTAAAATATACTGTGATAGGATTCAGTTTTTCACATTTTTATAGTTTCACATCAGTACGCCGTGGTTCCCCTCTGTCCACCATCGCCAAATTGTCGTTACTGGCCATTCTCTCCTCTTTCCTGCCGTTTAAAGTCCTCCATTTCATTTGTGGTTGCTTGCCGCTGTTTGTCGCTGTCTTCGTCGCCCATCTTCTTGCATTTGAATCGTCTCCACTAAGTGAGTATCATCTTCTTTCATTTTTTTCATTTTTTCTTGGTTTCTTGGTGTTTTAACCATAAAAATCTATTGTATTTCAAATGGGTTGATTGGTTTTACATTTTGGATGTCTCGCATTGTTTATTTTGTGTTTTTTATGTGCTTGAGGTGTTGATTGGTGGCATTTGGTGTTAGAAAACCTCAATTCCTTCCTATATACAATATTAGAAACATGTTTAAATGTTTAAAGTTGATTAGTTTTGAAGTTTTTGATTTTTTAAAATAATTTTTTGATATTTATTTCGAATTTTTGGTTTTTTTTGGGTAATAAACTTGAAAATGTACTAATAAATAATCTGTTTAGTGTTTTGTGAAATTTTTTTTTCTGTTATGAATTTTGATTGATGATAAAGTGTTGTTAAAAATTTCATGATAAATGGAGATCATTTGTATTCCCATTTTGGATTTAAAAGTTTTAGCTTTAAGAATTTTTATTTATTAAATTGGTTTGAGATTGAACTGTTACTTTTGTTTTATTTGTTATATTTCTTCAAATTTATCTTGTCTTTGTTTATTACATTGTTGGTTTGGTTGATTGATTAATTTGTCTATTTTTTAAATAATTTGGGATTTGTCATAGGGAAAATTAGAATGGAGGACCTAAAGGGAATAATATTTTTACAAAATTTTATTTATTTAAGTATGTGTTTTAATTTATTTTTACAAAAAGCTAAATTTTATATACAAATCTAATTTTATTTTTTCTATAACATTAAATTAGAAACAAGTGTTCCAAAAAAAATTATATTAAATTAATTTAAAATTTTTATAAAACTTTATGCATGTTGAAATATGTTATGAAGAATTGTTTTAATTTTGATTAAAATAATAAAAATAATTTATTCTTAACTATTTTACAAAACTATTTTTGCTTATTCACTATATATGACTATTTTTTTTAGAAATTACTTAATATAATTTTTAAAAGTAATTACAATTATACTCATTGACTCTTTAGAATAATGGATCGTAATTGGATGAAAATTAAGAGAATTAACAAAGAATATAAGGATGGGGTTGAAAGATTTCTTGATTTTGCTTAGAGAAATGCCCCTAGTAAAAAAGATGGATTGTATTATTATCCTTGTGTCAAATGCTTAAGCAATAGTTGGAGGAGTATTCCTAAGATAAGAGAGCATCTTATCTGTGATGAGATAAATTTGAGGTATACAAATTGGACATAGCATGGAGAAATTAGAAAGACTACACTATCTAGAAAGGAGAAGGTTGTGAAGAAAGACTTTAGTGATAGAATTTCGGATATGTTTCATGATATATGGTCTGAGTCCTCTACACAGTTCTCTCCCACATGTGAAACCTTGTGTAGTGATGCAGAGATGCATTTGTACCCAGGTTGTAAAGATGATTACACAAGATTGACAACTGTGTTGAAATTGATGAACTTGAAGATAAGAAATGGTTGGACTGATGCTAGTATCACGGAATTGCTTGAACTGTTGAGTGATATTCTTCCAAAAGGGAATTCACTTCCAAAGCAAATGTATAAGGCAAAGAAAATTTTGTGTATGATGGATTTGAAATATGAGAAGATGCATGCGTGCCCTAGTATTGTATATTGTTCAGAAATAAGTATGAATAGTTGAATAAGTGCCTTAAATATGGAATTTCAAGATACAACAACAACAACAAGCCTTATCCCACTAGGTGGGGTCGGCTACATGAATCACACGACGCCATCGTGCTCTGTCAACAACCCAATACAAAGTTAAGAAAAATGATGGTGATTATAATGAGATGACCAAAGCTCCTTCTTTGAAGGTTCTGTAGTATCTTCCAATAATACTATAATTTAAACGTTTATTTACTGATGTCACGAAACAAAGAACTTGAGATGACATTCTGATAAGAAAATATGTGATGAAAAACTTCATCACCCAACAAATTCTCCTCAATGGAAAATAATAGATAAAAAGTGTCCTTAATTTAGTAGCGAGCCAAGAAACCTTCAACTAGGGCTTTGTACGAACAAAATTAATCCATATGGTAAACTTAGTAGCACACACAGTGCTTGGTTGGTGCTTCTCGTAATTTACAACTTGCCTCATTGGTTATGTATGAAAAGAAAGTATATCATGCTATCTTTGATGATCTTGGGGCTAAAACAGTCAGTAAACAATATCAATGTGTTCGATGCATATAAACAAGAGACTTTCAATTTACATATCATGATTTTCACCACGATAAATGACTTTCTGGCATATGAAAATTTGTCAAGATACAGTGTTAAGCGCATAAAGCATGTCTGATATGCGAAGAAACCACTCACTACATGCAACTTAAACATGAAAGGAAGATGGTCTACCTTGGTCATAAAAGGTTTCTTAGTCAGCACCACCCTTACTGTAGGTTGAAGAAGGCATTTAATAGCTTACAAGAATATCAAATGGCTCCAATACCATTAACTAAAGAAGAAGTTTATCAACAGATGGAGGAAATTAATGTGGCCTTAGTAAAAAGAAGAAGAAGACTACTGGTGAGAGGAATATATGAAAAAAAAGATCTATCTTTTTCGATTTTTCATATTGGCAAAGTCTTGATGTGAGGCATAGTCTAGATGTGATGTATGTGGAGAAGAATGTGTGTGAGCACCTTGTTGGTATACTTTTACATATAAGTGAAAAGACTAAGGATGGAATCAATGCAAGACGAGACTTAGTTGAAAATGGAATAAGAAAACCCTTGCACCCACAAGAAAGAGAGGGTAAGAGGGCTTATTTACATCCAGCTGCGCACACATTATCATAGGAAGAGAAAACAAGTTTCTGTGGTTTTGTCAATAGCATTAAGGTGCCACAAAATTATTCTTCTAATTTAAGCAAACTTGTTTCAATGCAAGATTTGAAGATAATGGGGATGAAGTCTCATGATTGTCACATGTTGATGCAACTATTACTTCCAATTGCTATTTGAAGCATTATGAAAAACAATATGAGAAGCACTATTACAAGAGTTTGTATGTTTTTCAATGCTATTTGTAGCAAAGTCATTAATCCTGATGAGTTAGATGAATTAGAAAATGAAGGTTATGTGATCTTCTCCCAATTAGAAATGCACTTTCCTCCATTATTTTTTGACATTATGGTCCACTTGATAGCTCACCTTGTGTGAGAGATAAGACTTTGTGGCCCTGTGTGTTTAAGGTAGATGTACCCATTTGAGAGATATATGAAAATCCTAGAAAGATACTCTAAGAATCCTTATTGGCCTGAAGCATTAATTGTTGAGAGATATGTAGCTGAGGAGGCAATTGAGTTTTGTAACGCATATCTTGATAGGGTAAATGCAGTTGGAGTTTCTTAATCTTGACATGATCAGGGGAGAAGCAATGGAACACGGGGTGTCATAATGAGGTCTATATCGAGAGAAATTGTAATGTAGACACATCTATATATTTTAAACAATACGGATGAAGTTTTGCCTTACTTGGATGCCCATAAGAATATGCTGAAGAACTTGAATCCAAGAAAAAATGATTTGCAACTAGCTAATGAGTATAACTAGTCTTTTGTAGAGTGGTTCAAGCAAAAACTGTTAAAGGATGATGATCCTTTTGAGGCAATGCAGAGGCTAGCTATAGGGCCTTGTTTTGTGTAAAACCCTTAACTTTAAACATCAATACTCTTCATAAGACCACTACTATGGTAGAAAAGGAAAGTTGTTAAAACGAGCTACCATAGTAGAAGGAAAATTTCATATTTTTAGAAATTGACTTTCAAACTCGGGTCAACCCGTAAGAAGTTGCATGCAACTAAAATAATCCATTCATATCCATTGGGCCTCCGAGCCTCCGGCCCGGGTAACACACATATCAAAATCAGCCCATCCAAATCGTTTTCAACCATATAACAAAGTTCCATAAAACAATAGCAATGGCCTCCGGCCAACTAAAATAAGAAGATAATGCATCCTCCAATTTACAATAGATCAACAATCAAAATATCACAAAAGACCCTAACTGTGGCAATATACAACCGATCATACATAAATAAGGGCTAGAGGCCTAGAGCTAACCAAGCTTAAGCCTCTACGTCTCTTCCCGAAGGCGCACGCCTAGAACCTTCACCTGAAAACATTGTAAACCACGGGGTGAGACAAAGTCCCAGTAACCAACCTTTCCAATACTAGGTACTACTAAATAGGTGCTCGTGAGGTGTCAAGTGGGGCAGTTCACAAATAATATAAAACGATAGCCACAACAATTCATGCAAGTGCAATGATGCAATCCCATCAACCAAATCCCTCACTTTGGGGGATTTTCAGGAGCCGGAGCCAGCCTATCCCTCACTATGGGGGACGTAAGGAGCCATAAAAGGCCTATCCCTCACTCTGGGGGACGTAAGGAGCCAAAAGGCCTATCCCTCACTATGGGGGACGTACTAAGCCAACCATCATGCATTAATGGAGGCCTTACCACGTGGTAGTAACAGACAAATCTCTCACCAATTCCTAATCAATGCATCATGCTCAAATCATAATCAAAGAGTAATAATCATTTCACAATTAACCTCATTCAGTGGCATATCTTTCACAATTTCAAGATTTCATTCATCATCAAACAAAAACCCCACAAGACGGTTTTCCCTTTTTATATACAACGTATAGTTTGAACACAATTACTACTTGGAGCACAAAATACAAATCTACTCACAATACCACAGAAGCAAGTACTAAGGATTGGAAAGTGGTTACCTCTCGCCTGAGCAAGGAATAACAAATCAACGATGTGGCCCCGTGCACCACCAAGACTCACAACTGGTCTACACAAGCACACAAACACACAACCATCATATATTAGCTTTCAAACTAATAATGTGGCAAAAAACAACACTTGGGGACACAAAATTCCTATCTCCCATCAAAACTCTACCCAACTCAAAGGGTATAACTATCAAAACAACACTCCAAAGTCCTCAAAGTCTATTAAAACATCAAGTCTCCTTCCAAGCATCAATTAGAAATCAAACCTCAAGGACCCACTATAGGAATTCAACCTCCAACATCTCATTTGAGCAATTAAGGTTCCAACAACAAATCTAAACCGATTAAACATCCAATTTAACCCTCCTTAACATAACCCAATTCACAAAACTCAAAATCAATCTCTACATTATCATCCTCAATCCCAAATCATCCATTTCCACAAACCCTAGCTCCAAAAACTCAAGATTCTTTAAATCCAAGAAAACTACACCGATTAAATACTTAAACTAACCCAATGCAATCAATTAAACTCAAAACAGTCGGTCAAAAACCTCAGTTTCATCACAACTTAGAAAATCCTAGGGTTCCACCAAAAATCCTCAGAAATTCCAATCAAGAAGATAGATTAGAGGTTAAAATCACTTACTTGAGGTAATGGATCCTTAGAAATGTCTCCTCCAAGCCAAAAGTTCGAAACCCTAGCAGAGCTCCTCTCTCCTCCTTCAGATTTTTCTTATTTTCGCACGCTGAACCCTCCCGCGACTATATAGATTTGCGACCTTTTGCCGCAGCGAACTCCATCTTCGCCGCGGCGAACTAATCCCGAGAGGGATTACTCGCCTGAAAACCTGACTTCGCCGTGGCGAAAGCTTCCCGAGAGGAAACTCTCGCTCGCCCAGAAGAACTTCGCTGCGGCGTGCCCTTACCTTCGCCACGGCGAAACCTTCCCGAAAGGGAAGCCTCGCTCACCTGAACAACTTCGCCGCGGCGTCCCCTAGACTTCGTCGCGGCCAAACCTTTCCGAAAAGACACTCCCCTCTGAAACTCCTGGTGCACCGCGGCAAAGTAAACTTCACCGCGGCGAACATACCCTGAGAGGGGTACGTTCACCTATTCCTCCAACAAACCTCAAATTCAACCCAAACACCCAGATCAAGATTAAATCACTAATCTATCCTCAAAATCAACCCAAAAGAGGCTATTAAAACCCGATAAAAACTTAGGACGTTACATTTTGAGGTTGTGTATTGGGACGGATATGACATAAATGATTATTCATTTTACACAAAAACCCAAGACAATAAGAGTACCATGCAGAATAGTGGGGTGATAGTAGTAGCTGAAACTATGCATTTCGCTAGTTCAAAAGATAGAGACCTAATATTGCCGTCAATGTCCTATTATAGAGTAATAGAAGAGATATGGGAGGTTAGCTATACAAAGTTTAAAGTTTTCATCTTCAAATGTGAGTGGGTTAATAGTAATGCTGTGCAAGTAGATGAAGAATTTGGATTTGTTTCAGCTGATTTTGAGAGGGTTGGATATGGAAATGAGCTATTTATTTTAGCAAGTCAAGCAAAACAAGTGTTTTACATTACGGATCTAGCAAAGAAGAAATTATCTATCATGCTCCAAAGTAAGAGGCAATGAGTCGGTGGAGATGACAGTGACTCAGAGTTTAATCTTAAATAAACCTAGCCTTTCACAGGTACTCGACCTAAAACAGCTGAATTAGATTCGGTAGATGATGATTATGCTATTAGAGATGATCATTATGAAGGAATTTGGGAGGATAATTATTGTAAGGCCTAAATAAATTATTTGATGTTTCTTATTAAATTCATTTCATATTTATCATTTATTCATAATGTGATGGTTTTTGTTAAATATACTTGATGTTTTATGTTAACTTTACTTGATGTTTCTTATTCTTATATTTATTAGTTGTTCTTTGAATAGGAAATGGATGGATCCAATCAACAGGATTTTGATGATGACAGCTCCTTTACTAGCAAGAAAAAGGGTAGAGGGCCAACCTGTATGAAGAAGTTGGCTTTACGTGATGAGATCACATAGCCCATGAAGATTACAGTAGAGTTTGATGATGATTTGAAAGCTATAGGTCCTGAAGGGGCTTAATCTACTAGTTATGTGGGTTATCTCATATGCAGTAACATTGTGATTGACATTCCTAATTGGAGGATAGTAGACAAAGATTTGAAGAAAACCATTTGGGAGGATATTTTGGTACATTACGAATTCTTTTCTCTATTTGTTTCAATTATAATTGATTATTTACTTATAATTCTATTGTATTGTATTGCAGCTGACATTTGATATTCCTGTAACTAAGGAAATGAGAGACCATCTTTTTAAATAAACTCAATGAACGGTGGAGGGATTTTAAATCCATGCTTACAAGAAAGCATCTTCGAGGAAAAAGAAATGGTGAGAATCCTAAGGATAGATACTCTTTTGTTAGTGACGAGGCATGGGAGAGGTTTGTGAAGCAATGTCAAGACCCTGTATTTTAGGTTTGGTTTCTTCAAACTTAGTTTTTAATCAATTTATATTTTATTTAACTAAACTAACTTTGTTGAATTTGTTTCATTGTCATAGGCACTAAGCAGGAAGAACAAGCAAATATCTAAGTAGAATGTATACTCACATATCATGTCTCATGTAGGGTACGGTGGGTTGGAAAGAAGTATGATGGAGGAGTAGAAAAAGAATGCACAGATGGCTACTGCTTCAGATCTTACTGCCTACATTCCACCCATCGAGCGTCATTCTCGCCAAGAAAAATAAAAGGCGGTGAGGGTTAAAAGGGGGTCAATATATCACTCCAGAGTTTATTACTGTTACTGAGAGGATTATAAGTGATATTTATGCATTATACTTCATTAACTACTTTTTTCAATTATCTTAAATTGAATTTGTTACTTTAATGTTACAGGATACACTTGAAGAGTAATTATCCCAAGGTACATTTGTTCCTCATAGATGGATGCATATCTTGGCCACTGCTATTGGAAAGGCTGACCACCCGGCAGTGTCAGAAGGGCCCCTAAAGGGATTGTCATTAAATAGTTCTTTGGCCCTGGTTCACGAAGAAGCACTGGATCATCCTCCATTAACATGGTATCTAAAGAGAAGCCCGACCAACAATTACAGGAAGAAATAGAGAGAGTTCAAGCTCAATTGAGTCAAGAACATAAGGCAGAGATACAAAAGATACGTGAGGAGTTCGATGCTAAGTTTCAACAGGCTATGATGATGATGGGCACGACTAAATTCCAAATGCGCTGAGTGTCTAAACTGTCACAAGTAATAATCACACATCTTCTCAAATCTTCTAAAGGTTCATTTCATCCATTTAACTTATTTAATGTGCCTTAAGTAATTTTTTTTTTATGTTTCAGGGTTCACCTATGATGAAAAGTGGGATGGGCAGTAATAATCATGCACAACAGCTGACATTGTCTGACCCTGACCCTGGCCCTGGCCCTGACCTTATCCAAGACATTGAAATGCCGTGTACTCTCTATGTGGACTTTGAAGATTTAGCTTTTTATGTCGCTAATGGTTGAGTATCCTCAAGCACAATGATCCACAACAAGAAAGTTTTGAAGGATCAAGTGAGGGTGACGTTGGATAAGATCCATAATGGTCAAGGTGAGATACCAGTACCCAACCCTATTGAGGAGGTACGACTATTGGTTTAGGTTAAAGGAAATTTCATTTTGTGGCCAAAGAGACTTGTCGGAAAGCCTGTACCATCCAAAAAGGGCGTCAGGGATAAAGGCGACAAGGAGTGCAGATCCTGTTGTCCAGCCTCTTCTTGCTAACGTTGGGGTTATGTATGAAAGTTTGGCGCTTCTTAATTCCATGGTGGAAAATATGGAGAGCCCCTTTACTTTTAATATGCTGCTAGGAATTGTGGGTTCAAATGTGACATACCACTTCACCATTAACAAGAAGAACCTTGTCCAGTTCCTCAACTTTGAGAAGCTGGATATAATCTTTATATAGTTGGCTATTTTGTAAGTTACAAGATCATTTTCTTGTTTCATGTTATACTTATGCATATCCTAATGTTTCTTATTTGAACAACAGGCAAATTTACTTGAGTTTGTCAGTAGAGAGGACTTGAGGGCATGTATGGCTTTATGTGTCCTCAAAAGGTGAAAAAAGAAGATAATATTATGGAAGCGAGGTCAATCTACATGATGACCACAATGACCCGGTCGAAAAAGAAAATATATTTTGTGCCTTACGTGGAAGGGTAAATATATTATTGTATTTGAGATACACAAGTTATGTATATAGGATTATAATTAACATGGTTCGTATTTTACAGTTATTATTGTACCCTAATTGTTTGTGCCCCTTTTGATAAGAAAGTCTATTGGTTTGATTCCCTTCGTGGAAGTCCAACCGAAGAAACTAGAGATATCATTGATACGTTAGTTTATATTTATATATGTATTATGTGTAAAGTTTATACCACAATGACCCGGTCGAAAAAGAAAATATATTTTGCGCCTTACGTGGAAGGGTAAATATATTATTGTATTTGAGATACACAAGTTATGTATATAGGATTATAATTAACATGGTTCGTATTTTGTAGTTATTATTGTACCCTAATTGTTTGTGCCCCTTTTGATAAGAAAGTCTATTGGTTTGATTCCCTTCGTGGAAGTCCAACCGAAGAAACTAGAGATATCATTGATACGTTAGTTTATATTTATATATGTATTATGTGTAAAGTTTATAAAAATGTGTTCTAATATCATTTTTTTTATTGCTGATAGGGCTTTTAAGCAGCAAAATAGGCAACCACCAATATGGATTCTCCTACAAGTATTTTGTTTTGAGCTAAATATATGCTTATAAATCTTTTCAATAATCAAAGTTAATGTTTATAATTTTTTTTATATAATTAAAGTCTGATATTTAATTTTATATTTCATTTTGTTAGTACCATTGTCAACCTGGGAGTGTTGAATGCATATATTATGTTATTTGCTATATGAATGACATCATTAAGACAAGAATGACTGAGAAATTAAATGAGGTAAATATAGGTTACGTACATTGCATGTAATCTTTCAATTCTTTTCACATTTTTGATCAAGTTGACTAATGACTATATTGTTTTTGATTTACAAGCATTCCAAAATGCTGTGCCATATGGCATGGAGGAAATCAACTTGATGAGAGATACTTTGTCAACAACATTGCTAGAGAATTTTGAAAATGTGAAATAGTTAGGTCATTCCTCATGTTTTAATTTATTGTTTGATTGTTAACTAGTTGATTATTTGCTGATATATTAGGTGATTTAAAAAGATATGGATGTTAGTGATCATATGGTCATCTTGAAATTGATCTGCATATTCTTCTACTTTGCTGGTTAATTGGGTATGTAAATTGCAGGGAGGTAGTAAAAGAAATTCACCTAGTATTTAAAAAAAAAAAGAGCTTTTAATAGTTGTTATTTGTATAATTGCCGTTAAAAACATTTATCATGGCAGTTATAGTGGAAAATCAATTTTTCACGGCATTTACAACTGCCGTGTTTTATTCTCCTTTCAACATCAAGAGGATCTACTTCGCCTCCAAAACTGTCATGAAAAACCTTAATTAACCACTGCTAAAAGCTTTTTTTCTGGTAGTGATATTGATGTTTTAACATGAGGCAAAAGATGTTCTAGTTCGAATGGAGTGCATATCTCATACGATATCTTATTGTATATTATTGTATTTTGGCATCCCTCATCATTTAATTTCTTCATAAAGTTTAAAATTTAATTTCTGATGAGATATTTTTTAATACAAAAAAAAATTATTGGCATTTGGTGTAAGGTAAGCATTGAAATATACTATAAATATCTATCCATTTATAATTATAACGTACTAATTACTATGACATATTTTTTTAATATATCTTAAAAAACACATTTTACTATCCCCAAATAAATTCAAACCTTAGTAATTGAATTCTAAGTGATCAATTTACTAATGCAACGCACAGGTTACGGTCTCTAGTTAAATTTTACGAACTACAATAGGTATTAAATAGGGGTAGATACAAAATATAGAAAAAATTTCAGACTGAATTGGTTAAGTTAATTTAATTGATCTGTGAGAATTAACTAAGCAGCTATAAAAATATGAGAAAATTTAAGGTAGAGCGTCGAAATATAGAAACCGTCATTTTCTTTTATGTTAGCTCCTAAATTTGTTATTTATATCTGTCGAGTTTATAGAAAAAACAAGTGCATATACACATTTTAATAACTAACAATGACAAAATAATAAGTATCTATATTTTATAGGTGAATTTATAGGTGTATATATGCATTTTAACAATTAACAATAGTCAAATAACAAGTTTTCATATAAAAATTTACGAATCTTAATTTATATTATAAGAGTTGATACAAAAATTCACAAGTTTTCATAGATCAATTTATAAGTACACATACACAATTTAACAACTAACAATAACAAAATAATAAGTATAATTATAGAACTTGACCCAATAAATATGAGCAATTTGATCCAAGTTTTATCCTTTTAATTTCTACGTCTTATATAAGTTATTAAAAATTTAAAGTGATTTTTCTTAACTTTTCGATTTTGCTCAAAATTTCAGTATTGGTTAAAATTGAGTGATAGCTTTTTCATTTTTCTGACAGGAAACAATTGAGTGATAGTTAGCGAAACCAAAAGAGTGACTCAACGCCACTATGCTCACCTCAAAAGGATGGTAACTGTTGTGCTAGAGTTATAGATATTGAGTTAATGTATTAATGTTCTAGTCTGTATAAGTTTGCTGTTTTGATTGGGCTAGCATACACCCAAAGCCCAAATAGTCTTCTTGTTGTGGGTCAAAGCAATATACTGTGTATATATATTTTCTTGAGTTATCAATAAAGTGAAGTTTTCTCCCAGCATCTCTTGGGCCAGTTCACTCTGTTTACATGGTACCAAGAGCCAGGCTGTTTCTTCAGGCTCAAGACTCTTTGTATGCTATGTTGAGGCAGTCCAAAATTCCTCACCGTCGTGAAGCCTTCAGTGCTAAACGCACAGTTCAGATTCAGTCCCAAATGCAACAATGTCGTTGCATGTGATCAGATATAAGAACATTGATTCGAGAGATCTAAAAGGTGTTTCCCATTTGCCCCAAAATTGCCGAGCTGATGCTTTGATCCGGAGGTTTCGTCTCTCGAATCTCTGATTTTTTCGTCAAAATTTGTGGGATAGGGACGAATCTTGGACGAGTTTCCGTTCAAGATTCTCAGCAATTGGTATAACAAACTTCAAATTCTTCTGAGTTCTCTACAAATCAGTGGCTTTGTCCGCAATATTGATTGACCTGTCAAGCGAGTTCTAACATTTCTGCTGTCAAGAAAAGTGGTTGATCGTGAGAGTTTCATCATTTCTACTGTTAAGAACACTACTTGATCGTGGTTTGGTTTCGTTCATCTATTGAAATTTCACTTGTTATTCTTCTTTCTTTCACCCTGTCACTTCTTGCTCATCTTCTGCGACGATCTTGAAATTCCCTCTAAAAGAATTCTACCAATGGCCACACAAATCGATTCCAACCATCCCCTTTACTTATACCCTTCAGACACCCAGGAAGTAACATTAGTCCTACAAGTTTTGATAGGTTTTGGAAATTCTGTAATATGGAGCCGTGTGATGTGTTTAGCTCTTCGTGGTAAAAATAAGTTGGGTTTTATTGATGGTACCTATTGCTGTGAGAAAGTATCAGAATTTTCCCAACAGTGGGATTGTTGTAACGCTGTCGTGTTGTCATGGCTCATCAATTCTGTAGAAAAGGATATGGTTTGGTGTTTTCTGATAGTGCACACCTCGTTTGGCTTGATCTTCAAGAGTGTTTTCTTAAGACAGATGGTACAAAATATTCTCTTTGTACAAAGCAATTTCATCACTCACTCAAGGCACACTCACAATGGCAAGCTATTTCACAAAACTGAAGGAGCTATGGGATAAACTTTTAGTGTTGGTTCCTCTTCCTACATGCAAGTGTTCTACTGCCTAAGAGTATAATAAAGTTGTCCAGCAACAATGTCTATTTCAATTCCTTATGGGACTTAACGCCACCTTTCACCAACCAAGATCACAGATACTCCTCATGACACCAGTCCCTACTGTGTCTCAAGCTTATTCAATGATATGTCAGGATAAGGAGCAGCGTATGATCTGTTCATAGATTCCTACAAATCCACTTCACACTATTGCAGCCTCCACTAGAGGTGGTCGTTCTGGTAGAGGCAGAGGTGGAGGTCGGTCTCAAGAAGAATGTACCCAGTGCCATAGACGGGGGCATACTTGTGATTAATGTTATAAGCTTGTTGGGTTTCCCTCCAACTTCAAAGGCAGAAAGGCACAAGCTGCTAACCTGAATCATGAACAGGACGAGCAAAAAGAATCAAAATCAAGCTCGACAAATGGTCAACAGTCCATAACTGAACAACAATATAATCAAATCTTACAATTACTGAAGAAGGACTCCAAGGATGAGACATTAGGAGCAGCCAATTATATCGAAGAACATGTGTCTGGTATGCTTAACGCCTTACCTCTTTCATTATGTAAGACTCATTGGATACTCGATTCTGGTACTACACGTCATGTAATTAGTAGCTTAACCATATTGGATACTGCCCATGTGTATAATGGTCATCTTAGAAAAATTCAGATGCCAAATGGTTTGAAAATCATTGTTACACACACTGGAACAATCAAATTATCTAAGAACATAACACTTACTTATGTCTATTACACTCCTGAATGTTGCTATAACCTAATTTCAGTCTCTAGCTTAACTAAAGAAATGCAATGTATCATGTCTTTTTACCCTGAATTTTGTACTTTGCAGGAGAGTTTAACTAGGAGATCTCAAGTGATTGGTAGAATCACTAATGGAATGTACTTAATTGGAAAAGCCTTAAGACTAGACACAATTATGAGTTTTTAATCTAGTGAGAAAAGTGAGCAACTTTTAGAATTATGGCATAAGCGCCTAGGTCATGCACCCTTAGACATTTTGAAACACTTAGAGTCTATAAGGAAAGATATCATAGATTTCCCAAGAAATAAATGTATTGTTTGTTCTCAAGCCAAACAAACTAGGCTTCCTTTTTCTTTTTCCATGTCTAATACTTCTTCATTTGAGTTGTTGCATGTTCATGTTTGGGGACCCTATAAGGATCCCACTTATAGAGGGCATCAATATTTCCTTACAGTGGATGATGACTATTCTAAGTGTACTTGGATTTTTCTGTTGGTCAATAAAAATGAGAGCATGCAATGCTTAAAGAACTTCGTAGCCTATGTTTCTAATTAGTTTTCTATTATTGTCAAGACAATCAGATCAGATAATGGTTTGGAACTTGTAAATAATCAATTAAGGAATTTTTTTAATAAGAAAGGGATAATCCATGAGCCTACTTGTCCTTATACACCACAACAAAATGGTGTTGTAGAGAGAAAACACATACATTTACTAAATGTTGGTAGAAGTCTCATAATTCTTTCTGGCATTCTTGTTAAATTCTAGGGAGAGAATATCAAAACTGCTGTCTTTTTAATTAACAGAACTCCCTCTAAAAGTTTAGGGTATAAAACACCCTATGAAATTCTTCATAACAAGTGCCCGGATTTAAGTTTCCTTAAGGTTTTTGGTTGTCTTGCTTTTTCATCTACTCCTAATAATCATGATAAGTTTTCCCCTCGTTTTGAACTGTGTATTTTCCTGGGTTATCCTCCAAATCAAAAGGATTTCTTGCTGTACAATTTAAAAACAAAGAATATTCTTGTTAGTAGGGATACCCAATTTATAGAAGATAGATTCCCCCTTAAGGATGTGGATGATAACAATCTAAGGGGGGTTTCTAGACCTGTCCAAGACTATTTTTTAATATAATACTAGTGATTTTCCTTCCCACACGGAACTGTTAATCACCAAATCAATCAGGACCTTCACGACACTACTATAGATCCTGAAATTCCTGGCAATAAGACTAATGTTGACATTGAGCAGCATCTACACAGACATGTAAGAAACACAAGGCCCCTTTCTTGGCTAAATGATTATATTTGCATCACTGATACAGCTTTAATGTCTCAAGTAAAAGCCAAATGTAAGTATCCTATCCATGAATACATTTCCTATGCTCATATATCTCTATCTCACAAACATTACTTGTTCTTTACTGGTCAAATCTCTAAGCCATGTAGCTTCCATGAAGATGCCAAGGACACTAATCTGATGGATACTATGAAGCAAGAGATGGATGCCTTAGAACTCAATCAAACTTGGAACATAGTGGACCTTCCAAAAGGCAAGAAACTCACTAGATGCAAGTGGGTCTTAAAGGTCAAGTATGGCCCCACTGGTAAGGTTGAAAGGTATAAGGCAAGACTAGTTGCTAAAGGCTATAGCTAGCAAGAGGGTATTGATTATTTTGAGACTTTTTTCCCAGTTACTAAGATGGTTACAGTTCGTTCTGTTCTTTCCCTTGCTATCTGTAATGTTGGCATCTATATCACATGGATGTCAACAATGCATTCCTTCATGGAGACTTGCATGAAGAAGTTTATATGCAAATTCTGTAGGGATTTGATCAGTTTGGGGGGAACAAAGTATGCAAATTGCTCAAATCCCTCTATGGCCTCAAGCAAGTCTCTAGGCAATGGAATGCCAAACTCACTGAAACTCTTATATAGGGGGGGTTTAGACAAAGCAAGTATGACTACTCTTTATTTGATAAAAGAGATAAAGAGGAAATTACTATTATTTTAGCATACGTTGATGATCTTGTGATTGCTGGAAATAGTCTTGATAGAATTAATGAAACCAAACTACATTTGCACAAAAAATTCAAAATTAAAGATTTAGGACTACTAAAATACTTCCTTGGTTTAGGATTAGCAAGGTCTGCAAAGGGTATTGTTCTCAGTCATAGAAAATATATTTTGGATCTCATTTCTAATACAGGTTCAAGTGGTTCCAAACCACTAACAGTTTCTATGGAGAGAAGTACCAGATTGAGTTCTGCAAGCACTAATCCAATCATTAAGAAAAGGACAAGATAGGAACAGAAAAATGCCAAGGACAATGATCCCCTCTTATGGGATCCTTTATCCTATCGCAGATTAGTAGGTAGGTTATCATATCTTACTGTTACAAGGCCTGATATTATGTTTTATTGTGCAGACTTTTAGCCAATTTATGAGCAATCCAAGAAAATTAGACATGGGAGCTGCTGTTCATGTAGTGAGATATTTGAAAAACAGTCCAGGATTGGGGATATTGTTGGCTGCAACTTCCAGAAGATATCTAAAGTGTTATGTGGATTCTGACTGGGCCACATGTCATGATACAAGAAGATCATTAACAGGATATGTCATCAAGTTTGGTGGGTCCCCCATATGTTGGAAGTCAAAGAAATAACATACCGTGTCAAGGTCTTTAGTAGAAGCAGAGTATCGGGCTATGGGTATAGCTGTTTCAGAAATAACTTTGTTGACTCAGATGTTAGGAGATCTGGGAGTGAAAGGACTTGAACCGGTTAAAGTATATTGTGATAGCAAGGCTGCCATCTATATTGCCACTGACCCTGTCTTCCATGAACAGACAAAGCACATCAAAATTGACTGTCATTTTGTTCGGGAGAAGTTGCAACAAGGGCTTATCAACTTGGAACATGTTAGCTCTAAAGATCAGCTTGTTGATGTGCTCACTAAAGCACTTGGAAGAGAAGATCATAGCAGGTTGATAGGCAAATTGGGAACCATTAATCTTTATGGTCCCCAACTTGATGGGGGGTGTTAGAGTTATAGATATTGAGTTAATGTATTAGTGTTTTGTAGTCTGTATAAGTTTGCGGTTTGGATTGGGCCAGTGTAGGCCCAAAGCCCAAATAGTCTTCTTATTGTGTGTCAAAGCAATGTACTGTGTATATATATTTTCTTGAGTTATCAATAAAGTGTGAGCTTTTCTCCCAGCATCTCTTGGGCCAGTTCGCTTTGTTTACATGTTGCATTTGATAATCATGTTACTTATTAATCATTCCTTGAAAAAGTGAGCACATCAATCCCTAGTCCATCCCATTACTCCAGTCTAGATTTACAACGAAGGACAAAATTACAGCTTTTCAAAATTGACTTTTATTTAGTTTAAGAAAAATGATTAAAAAAACTAAATATTAAACAACAAATATTAACAAAAATTTGTTGTTATTTGTAAATTTAGTATTGTCAATACTAACTAAAGTGTTGTCAGTAAATTGATTTGAGATTTAGTAATTTACAACTCCTTTTTTGTTGTTATTTTTCCTTTAATTTACACGAAGAATGAAATTTTGGCATTATTAATAAGAAAAAATCAATATACAAGTCTCTACAATTTGATTTTATTTTTCATTAAATTCTTATATTTTTTTCTTGGATCCTTATGGATTTCCATAATTATAAGTATGGGTTTCTATGCTAATAATTCATTAATTTGTAAGATAAATGACGTTAGAAGTTTATGATGCGACTCTCACTCATGATACATCTACATCTATTGTAATTTGGAAAAATTACAATCAAATCTTTGAAAAAGAAAAATAATTACTAAAAAATCCTAATAACAACTTAAACAGTTTGTAATAATAAGTTCTAGAATAAGCAATAATAACATCTAAGACTTGTTTCATAATTTTTTCCTTAGGACCTCGTTGTAATTCTCCATATTAATTTTGCCATTTGGATATTAATGAAATCAAAATCATTTAGATTATATATTATATATAGATTTAAGGAGACCCAATTTCAATTTTTTTTACGTTGCATAAAAATAAATTTTATTTTTTAAAAAATCTCTTTTTGATCTTATATTATAATTTATATGGCAACTTAGATATCGCTTAGTCGGCATCCATATCAACTCTAAGTAGCATATTATGGAAATTGAAACTAATGCCCCTAGTCAAAAAACTGTAAGAACCCAATACAAAATTACAAGTATCTAAGTGAAAATCAAGTAAAACTATAAAAACTGATGAATTAATTTCTTCTTAATATAGAATTTAAAATTATTTTGATTACTTTGTCTCTCATATTTATCTTTTTTTTTCAAAGTAGTCATTATAGTAGTTGTACATATTAAATGTTTCATTAAGTGATATATCTATAACTAATACATATAATTAACAAGGGTATTTTAGAAAAAACAATAACTATTTATTACAAATAACTAACATAACAAACTTCTTAAATCTATTTAAATTAGTCAACTAGTTTTTTTTTTGGATATACTAGTCAACTAGTTTTTATATTAAGGACATTATTGTCTAATAGTAGATTTCTCCATAGAAAAATTTCAGCATAATGAAGTCTGTGAATTATCAATATTAATTTTAAAGTGTTATAAATAAAGAAGAATCATACAGAGGAAGAGAGAATCAACAAAAGAGAGT
This sequence comes from Neltuma alba, assembly GCF_004799145.2. Lineage (NCBI taxonomy): Eukaryota > Viridiplantae > Streptophyta > Magnoliopsida > Fabales > Fabaceae > Neltuma > Neltuma alba. Next base: position 41,148 of record NW_021632954.1, read on the forward strand.
ATTTCTCATTCCATTCAAGAGTGTTCAATACATTATACATGGCCTTTATTTGTAAGCACAGATTTACACCTTTGATAGAATCTATAGATTACATAATAATATGAGATAATTGTGGAATATAGAGATAATATGAGATATTAGAGATTATAGGAGATATACGAGATAATGGGAAATATATGGATATCCATAAAGATATTATTATATTCATAATACTTCCCTTTGGATGTCCAATATATATGAATGTATCTCATTAAAAAACTTCAACTAAGAAAAATCCTGTGGGACAAAAACCCAGTGAAAGAAAGAATACATCATTCATTGATACATTATGCAATGCTGCCTCATTAAAAACCTTACTAGGAAAACCCAATAGAACAAAACCATAGACAAGAAAAAAAGAGTACAGCATGTATCAACTCCCCCTTTTGGCAATATCATTTGATATCTTCGAGCCTGTAAAGTCTAATATAATGAACAACCCTTCCAAATATTGTAATAAGATAAAAACGTCAAATATGAATTTCATGATCTTCTAAAAATCATGAGACGAATAGTCCTTTTATGGTTTATCTACACATGGGTCATACTATGATCTCTTGACATGAGGATCAAACAAGAATACTTTATGTATATAGCCATTAAGATTAGTCTTGGATACTTTCAGATAAAATAATATTACCTCCACGGTATCTTTAAAGTAATGAAGAATATTTTTAACTTTATTCCAACATCTTCATGTTGATAAAGAACTATATCATGCTAATCAGCAAATAATAGCTCAAATTCTGTATAGCTAGATAGATATATAAATGCTTCAGTGACACTAAGATATGGTACTTCTGGACCAAGTGTTTATTCATTACCTTCTGGAGGTCTAAATCGATCTTTAGTTCATATCTAAAGATCTTACAACTACTGAAACATATAATGGATGTTGCTTATCCACATAATGGGTGTGACTTATCCATATGTATTCTTCCGAAAGCTTTCATTTCAAACTTTTTCTTTAAGTAATTTGCATCATATAGAGACTTACTTGAATAGTGTTCTTGAGAATATAATTATATGCTTCTAGAAACTTAAATCCTTTAAGGATTTTCATACATTATGATCCATATCTATTCATATATTAGATCGTTTGAATTTATACAAGGATTTGAATCCTTTAGGGATTCATATAAAATTTCACTATAAAGTGAGTCATGCGTTATTCATATATTTCTAAGATGCACATGAAAAAATTTCATTTATTACCAGACTGCCAGATTGATAAGACATAATTTAATCCACCACAAGACTTTATTTCTCTTTATATTGTAAAAATGCCTATTTACATAATACTAGCTTTACATTTCAAGTGCATAGGTCAGCGATACACAAATCCCTGTTACATTGCGTCTTTTCTTTTTTGTTGGCCAACTATTTTTCTGTCTGTATCTCATGACAAATTTATATATAAGATCCTCATTTGATCACATGATATCATCAATAAAATTATTGTCGACAATTTTATTCCTTTATCAGTCCCCTTTTCTTTTATGACATAACATATCGAGATCTCTTTATTGCTTTCAGACACTTAAACCTCTTCAAGGGCCAAACAATTGTATCTTAACCTCTTTTGCAATTCATGCCTCCTTAGTATGATTATCATGATAATTTGCTCCTTTTTCTTTTCTTTTGGAACCGATCATAATCTTATGCTTTTAGCGTGTCTTCAAGAATAGGAGCACTTTTAGCTGGAACATAAGAATTAAGAATCCTCATTTGGGTTAGTAATTGTATCTGGCAGATATTAGTAATGTTTTACGAATGCAATACTTTATGAACTCTTAGTTCATACTGCTATATTTGAGGACCTACATTTGATAGTGAAAATACATTCTATGTGTTTTCTTTTCTAGCTACACATTTCCCCCCCTCATATTAGGAACATGTAATGTAGGTCTTCCAAATCCATAAATTTTCTTTAGAAACATTATTTTGTTTCATTTAGAGACAAACAGGAATAAGAAGATTCTTATCCAACAGTGATCCCAACTTACTTTTAATATCTTTCTATGTGCATTATTGTGGTGGAATAATAGATATTGTACATTCTAAGATGAAAATATCTGGCTCCTGACCAAAAGTAAATTATAATGGGAGAATTCACAATACATTGTTAGCTTGAAAAAATATATATAAAATCAATCATCTCAACACTCAAATGGGAATTCTGTTCTCATAAACTCTGATCTAGCTATTTATGGAGGCTTTTACTAAGTATATAATCATCAGCAACATGAGGAGCAATCACTAGCAATCTCAATGAGAATCATATTGATTTCATAATCAAGAACTTATGTACTCAATGTAATTATCTGAACATATTTACAAACTTCAGATTGCAAGTTGATCATAAACACCTGTGACCATTTTAAGATGCATCTTTCACTTATAGAGTATTATTTTGATCCACAAGGTGTCTAAATGGGCCCATATATAAAGTTGATACATTATAAATCTGCACGGATCCAATTTTAAACATAGCTAGTAATGCTCTCTTATTTAATTGTTTTGAGAACAAACAACACATACAAATTCTCAAATTATATATCATTTTTAAAGAATCTTCTGGTTCTTTAATAAATGACAATACACATTTTTTATGATATTTTGCATCATTATGATCTGGAATGATCTGATCAGTCATGCCAAACTAAAAATACATAAACTTCTGGTTTATTGTAAAATTATTCTCACTTATTAGTAAACCTTTTATTACCATATCATATTATTCATTTTTCATCTTAATATTTCATAAGGAATATGTTATCAATCATGGATTTTATCTTCAGGATAATAAATCATGATATAGCTCTCCTAGAGTCTTATTATTCATCTTTTACTCAATGGTAGAAACTTATACACTCTAGAGGGTCAAGTATCACTGACTCTTCTGGAGCCTTTTACAAAAAAAATATGAGATGTAAGGAATGATATTAATATTAATAATAACAAATTCGTCCATCCAACATAATTCACACTTGTATTTCAACAATCTCCACCTCAAGTATGAGTCATATAAATATATTTTTCTTATTTTTATATTTCAAATAAAGTGAATAGTATATAGTAAGCTAATAACATATCTTTAACTTGGAAATCCAAATGCTTCCTAATTCAAATATAATAATGAATTTCAATCCAATTGCGCTATTACTTTAAGACCCTTTGATAAACAAATATTCTAATATATATCGTTGTTCAAGAAGTAATATATATTGTTTTTTCACTATATGATATACTTTACTCTTTGTTATGTTTTTCCAAAGTATGAAGTGTGTGTGTGTGTGTGTGTATATATATATATTTCTTTTCAAAACATAAATTTTTTTGGATATTTCGTTATTAAAAAACTTTACTTCTTTGTATATATTATGTAATGCTTCAAAACTTATTTATAAATTTATAAATTCAACAAAAATTTGAAAAGATCTACAGAGACTAAAATCAAACTATATAGTTACGAAGATTTAAATCATAGTCCTTTAGGGTTATTTATAAGTCATTAGTCTTCAAGGCTCTATATAATAAATATATATTTTAAAAATTATTTGTGTCTCTTAATATTTAAACCATAAGCCTTCGGGGCTTTAAAAACATCATAAGTTATTATTTTCATATCATTCAATAATATCAGTGTAATGACTGCTGGACATTATATTTAGTAATAGGAAATTATAATATTAATAAATATCAAATTGAATGTCAATAATATATGAGAATAAGATAAGAATAAAACTTAAATTTTAAATAAATTAAATGTAACGTGAAATAAAGAGAAAATGTAAACTCTTTTACCAACACATCCTATACTATATAGTCATTAGTTTTATGGGCTACATTATTTATGATTCTAATTGTCCTACTTTTTCTTTTATAAACAAACCATATAATGATCTTTCCCATGATTAAGACTATATGGTTTTAGGCCATTTAATAAGAAAAATAAAGATATATGGCATCTAACTATTTAATTTAAAAATAAAAAAATTAAGGATATATGGTTTTTGACCATAAAATAAAAATTTGATGTTATATGGCTTCTAGCCAACTAATAAAATAACAAAAAAATTAAACATTTATGACTTCTGGCCATAAGATAGAACATCAAAGTTATATGGATGCGAGCCATTTAAGAAGATATAAAAAAATTATATATATATATAGCTTCCAATAAAATAGAAAATACAAATTATATGGCTTCTAGTCTTTTAATGAGATAAAAAAATTCAAATATATATGGCTTCATGATGTATTAATATTATATATGTATTTCGTTGTTGCTTGTTTTTGTTTCTTGTCAGCTTCCACGATCATCAATTTCTCTAACAGCATGTTCGCATTTGTAGCTAATTAATCCTCATGCACCATGAATAAAGTCTTCTAGCGTATTATATTATCTCCGGTCCTTAATATAAATTTTAGTTGATTAATTTGGAAAGATCCAGGAAGTTACTATTTATATTTATCATTTTTATATCCCAACTAATTTGCCTTACTTATGAATTGACATATACTCTTCCACTCCTTAATATAAGACTTAATTGAAGAGTCGATGTTAATCCTATATATAAGACTTATTTCATATGTTTGTCAATTTTTTTTAAATTAACTTTATTAATATTCCTTTAACAATAATCAAGTGGGAGAGGGAGGAAGAGAATTGAGAAATATGCTAAGGTATTTTAGAAAAAAACATATTATATTAACTAATTTAATTAATATCCGTAATCAACTCAAATTAATTAGTTAAGTCTTATATTAATTATTAGAGGAGTATATTATTTTAAATTACTGAGCCTTATGAACCACTTGCTCCATCAGTTCAATTTTCAATACCTTCCTAACCATTGAACAAGTAATGTCTCTTGGACGGCTTTTTCTGCAAAAATTATTGTCTATGTTTTTTGGTTAACAACTGCTCTTTTGGACGGACTTGTTTATTTTTGGCCAACGACAGCTTCATTAGCCTTTTAGGGCGGAAATTCTTTGGGCCACGTCAGTTTATATGATGCACACGTAACATGTTGGTACTAGAGCTCATATGCACATCTAAAATGTTATGTACTAGAGCTCATTAATTTAACTTCTATTATTAAACTTCTTACAGCTCTCCATTTTGTCTAAATTTGGCGTCATAAAAAGCAACCTTATTTTCTCACATGTTTCAGATACCATATTAATGATCATTATATATATAACCCTTTTGAATTTTGAGCAGAGCAAGTTATGCAAGGATCGCTCATATTAGTTGTGTGTGTGTGAGAGACAGAGAGAGAGTGAGTGAGTGAGTGAGAGAGAGAGAGAGAGAGAGAGGGAAAAAGAAACAGAAATGGTAGATGCTAATATCTACAGGTGTTCTCTTTAGGGTCCGACTACTCTTGTTACTGGTGGAACGAAAGGAATAGCGTTAATTCTTTATCTTTCTCTCTTCTCTCTCTGTCTTATATCTTATCATTTTTCATTGTTTCAAATAATAACTCCCGTCCTTAATATAAAATCTAGTTGGGAGTTGAATTTACTCATGCACATAAAACCTCCATCTACTTTGTTTTCCAAATTTTTAATTTCTTTTCCAAAATATCTTATTAATTCATAAAAGGATACATTCAATGCACATAATTGAAAAGAGTAGTATAGGAAATTCAACATACATTCATTGCAAATAACCAATCTAACTAATTTTCTTAATTTATCCTTAGATTAGTTATCTAAATCTTATATTAAGGATAAGAGGTAATATTCAACAACTAAATTTAGATGTAGTAAAGTGAGAGTTACGTTCCTAATAAAGTTTTCTAAAGTGAAAGGAGACTATCATCATTTTGCATCGTATAGATTTACAACAGAATTGGAAACAGATTTATGTTGAACTTGATGCGGATAAGTCTGCCATAAATTTTCTGCAATATTATTTTGCGACTGAATTTCAAGTTTTCTATGGCAAATATGTCACAAATGTGTTATATTGTGTATAAATAAATTTCATTATATAACCAACAAGCTGTTGGTTGAGATGGTAAACAGTTTTACCCCGTAAAGAGAATACAAGTTCAAATTTTGGGAAGCACACTTGTTAAGAGGGCTTTAACCTTAATGTTCTTGGCCTGACAGAAATCAGTTTTAAGTCCAAAGTGACTAGGAGAGACTCTGAGTTTATATAAAATGAAATTCATTGTATATATAAAGAAGATAAACATGCTAGTAGTACTATGCATTAAATTTTATTAACATTAAAAATTCTCTCATTAATCACACTGTTTTGTCAATAAAGTGTGTGTGTGTGTGTGTTTATATCTCCCCAAGGCATTATACATAAGATAGCTAGCCAAACTTGATGAAGATTCAATATATATTATTCAAATAATTAATGGTGTTTAATTAAATTAAATTTCTTATATTAAATTTTTAGGTATGCTACTGTGGAGGAGCTGGCGCAACTCGGGGCTGTGATACGCACTTGCTCAAGGAATGAGTATGAGCTTAATAAATGCTTAGAAGAATGGGCCACGAAGGGATTTCGAGTTACCGGTTCGGTGTGTGACATGGTGTCTCCTGCGCAAAGACAAGATCTTATTACTAAAGTCTCAATATTTCATGGCAAACTCAATATCCTTTTTAGTAACTAATTTGAAATACTTTAGACTTTGATTATTATAGACCAAATTATATGTTCTACTTTTATTTTGATCAATATTTATCTTCCGCAGATTTTCTCTTACGACAAAAAGAATGTTTTTCTCTCAAACAAAATCCGAGAGTAATGATCTCCTCACATGTTTAATTTTCCAATGAAAAGCGGGTATAGGGAGAGGACTTCATGTTTAAGGTGAAGGAAATAGGCATACCTTAAATCTAGTATAGTAATTCAATCAGCCCACACGAAATAGAATCACGGTATGGGCTAGTTCTATATTGCACAACAAATAACACTGGCCTTTTTTGTTTGGATGGGAAGAAAAATTGGGGGGTGGGGTGGGGAATAGCATTAGGGGGGAACTCGATCTTCCCAAAGTAGGAATTTCTTTTACCAATTTTGGAAATTTTCTTTCTCAGTATTCCCTCTTTCTATTTTCCTCTCACTTTCCCCTCCATCCAACTGTGATCCTATTTCGTGTGGGCAGATTGAATTATATTTCATTTAGAAGGATTTTGAGTTTGATCATCATTTATTTATTATGGTAAACTAGTAGCTAATGATGTCTTGTATTATTCAATAGGTGAACAATGTGGGAACAGTTATAAGGAAACAAACCTAAGAATAAGTGTCACACCTCCTTTATTACTCATTATACATCAATTGGAACCATTATAATGCATTTCCCAACGTTTCTGAGTGAAAAATTTTGCTTTCAAAATTTTGCCTTTAGGTCTGTCCGTACACTATTCATCTGATTTTTGGTCAACTTTGGAAATTCATAACTAATTTTTCAAATATCGTAATGAAGTGGTTCCAATTTTTCCTTGAATCTTGTTATGTCCTCTATCAAGGAAAAATACTCACTAGACTCATATCCATTTGAAATGGAGCCAGAAAATTCGATAAGTTGTACTATTCACTTGGTCAATTTATGAATTTCTAGTATTTTTGCTCAAGTTTAGAAGGGCATAACTCTTAGCATAAAACTCTAATTTTAGTGATCTACCACTTGTTTTAAAGATAAAAATGAGATCTATAAGCATGCCAAGTTTCGGATCCAAATTCATCCAATTGTTCAAAATTACATTGGTCAAATTTTACTCCCAAAAAGTCAACTTTTATCCCTTTATCACACCATTCTTGCTTTTTCTTTTTCTTTTCCTTTCATCTAGCTTTTCCCATCATACAACACATACTTAACCATAAACCCTTGAGCAACTATTCAAATATAAGATACCCATATCATTGATACACATTTCAATACAGTCCATACATATGCATAATATTACATAACAAATGTCATACATATACGAAGATGGTAAATCACTTTCATATACTTCCATAACATAATTCCTTCTGTCGATATACCATTTCCATGTTCTTGAGCATATCCTCGAGTTCCTATTGATTATTTATCATTGAGGGGAATGAGATTTCATGAAAATCTTAGTAGCAATAAATTACAATCATCATGTAAATCAAGCAAGTATAATGTGACATATCATAAAGCATCAAAACATCCTCAAATCACATAAAACCATATTTTTGCATCATACCAAAAGAGAAATATCAACACTATCACATTGACATGTTTTATGCATTTGGCAAAGGTACAATCAAATGTCATAAAGTCAACCATTATCACCACAAAATTTCTTAATTCAAGCAATCAACATTATCACATTAAACAAGCAAGATAAATAATCAAATTATATTTCAATGCTACCTCTTAATCCTTGATGCAATTCGGCCTCCTTAAGGGAATTATGCTCTCCTTGAATTCCTCCACAAAACCTATCAATTCAAGTGTAATTCCAAGCCACATAAACAATCATTCAACTTAAATACAACACTTAAACTTTCTTAATTCCCCCCTTCTCTTTGATTTTTAACATAATTATTCCCTCTTTGTTTTTATCAATCTCTTAGTCCATTTCTACACAATTTTTTGTGTAGAATCCAAATATCTAATCATATTTATAAAAATCATACTCCTTCTCTTTCAAACTGATTTGGCTGAATAGGGGGTATATGGTTTCCAAATTCCATTTTTGATTCCAATAATTTTACACACTTCCCTTTAGTATACCCTATGCAAAAACACATTTTAAATCCATTGGAATCATCAAACCATAGCAAAACAAGCTGCTGCATCAAGTTTCCCCTTTGGCCGAATTGATGTATATAAACCCTCTGTTGGGTTTTCTTTCAAAAATCAATCCATACACCACTTAAATGTGCTTATTCTACTTGATATTTAATGTTTCTATCCTTCTCTAAGGATCACATGTTCAAACCGAAAATGGACAGCATCTCCCCCTTGATTTTCATGCTAAAAACTTAACCAAAACTAGTTTAAATCCTAGGGATAGCAAGGCTTGAACATACCTTGATGAATCCTTGATGAAATTTATATGATTACTTATCCAAAAGCCCTTATGAAATTCATTTTCCAGCTCAAAAACGAAATGGACAGCACCTCCCCCTCTTTTTCCAATTTTCCAACATTTTTCTTGTATTTTAGGAGGGGGTATTTATAGAAAAATAGACCTTCCATTTCTCCTCTAATTTGGATGCCCAAAATGACTGAAAATAAGGTGAGTTGGCAGCCATCAAATGCCACATAGCTTCAGATCTATACTAGTGTCCAAACTCTAGATTTTTCCAAGCTTTCTCCTTTAATTTTGTATTTTATTTAATTAAAAATAGTGCTATCCAGAAGCTGCATGAAATTGGACTTGAATTGGACCTAATGTGGGCCCCACAAATGGTTTAGGATGGCCCACATTCTAGATCAAAATCCCAAATCATTCTGAAACTTTATCAGTTACTATTCACTAGTAACATTCCATAATTTTTTTAGACCTCCAAAAATTCATTTCTCTTTATGATAATTCACCTTTTAATGTAAGAACATGATTTGAAAATTTTCAGATTTTTTTGTCACCTCTAGGTATTTATTTTGAATTTTCCTGATTAAGCCTTTATCGATATAACTGCGGGAAAATGAATTCCCTAAAATAATTTCCTGTACTTCTAAGGCCTAAATCCAATTTTATAAATTTTCATAAATATTTAGATAATTAATCCATAATTTGAGAATTATGAAGGCCTCTAGCTATTTAAATTAATTATTTTCCTTTAATTTTTACTGTTTTCTCGAAAAACCTTTGTATTCGGGAAATTCCATAATAATTCATTTTCATGCCAATTTCACCGCTAGGGCCCTTATTGAGGTTTCCAAACCTCTAATTCACCAATTTTCTATTTTTAGGAAACTTTTTAGAATTTTTCTCAAATTTTCTCATTTTACCCTTCCTTAACCGATAAATTTGAAAATGTCGGTTTGAATCCTTTTTGAATCTCACGCCATGCCTCACTTTCTTAACCAATCTTCTTTCTCCATTGGCCCTTAACCAAAATTTTTATCCCTTTTATCAATGCTAAATTCTGTGAGATGTGACAATAAACAGCATACGGTTTCTCATGTATGATAAGTACAAATCTAGAATCTGCATATCACATGAGCCGACTTGCATGTCCTTTTCTAAAAGCATCAGAAAAAGCAACCATTATTTTCACATCCTCTATTGCTGGTATATCAGCTTTGAATATAGGATCCATTTATGGTGCAACGAAAGGTAAGTAATCTTCTCTTTACTTTCTTATGAGAATCAGTTTCTCTTTATTTCATTTTTGGAAATTGATTAATAAATTTTGAAATGTAGGAGCATTGAACCAATTGACCAAGAAGTTGGCATGTGAGTGGGCAAAAGATAATATAAGGACTAATTGCGTTGCACCAGGGCATCACTAAGACATTACTTGGTGATCCAGTAATTTGTTTATTCCATCATCCTTAATTTTTTTGGTGTTTAAATTAATATATTTCAAGTTATTTACATTATACAAGATACTAATGTAAAGAGAGTTTTATCTTGCAAAGTACAAAGGAACTTTTATAAGTGATTACTATCACATCCAGTAATATGTTAATTAGAAATAAGGATATTCCTAAACATTTAAAGGCCAAAAAGAATCAGGAGAAATAGAAGAATTAAGGTGAAAAATAATTATTATGATTTTTCAAGTCAATTATGAAAGTTTGACTAATTAAGAAAAATTGGTCAAGAATAATTATGAAAAACAATATTGTCAAGTCTCAAAAAATTAAAAAAATAAAGATAATATTCCTTGAGAATTATATGAGGTTTTATAATTGGTTTTATGATCAAATTACCTTTGGAAAAATCATAAAGGAATTTAAGGGTAATTTACGCTAATTTGAGGCCTTTTATTGGGAAAATTCCAAATAAATATTTAGAAAGAGAATAAAATCTCAAGAAAATTCTTATGATGTCTCAAGAAATTATAAGAGATTGTGGGATTAAAAGGAAACCCTCAAATATCTAATATTTTTCCCAATTATTTAGAAAAGTAGAAAAATCAACAATGAGAAAGAAATTAGTTTTCCTTTTTATATAACTAATGGAAATTTGAGTTTAAGCTAAAAAGAGCATTTTAGAAAGAGAAAAATGAACAGAATAGATTATAGATCTGATAGAAAATAATTACAGAGGCCAAAGTACTGTAATTATAGAGAAGAAATTAAACCCAAAGTAAAAGTGCACCGATAAAGTGAAAACTAGAGTCTTGCACTTTACTTGGCCCACAAGTTGCCACTTGTCAAGCCCCTAATGGATAGTAATTAAAATTTCCAAGTGTCAATTTTGACTCTTGGAAATTAATTTCATTTGGATTAAGTTAATTAAGAGAGAGGTTACAAAAAGGAATAGGGAAATGCACTTGGCAAATCATTAATGTTGGTTGTTAGGATATTTTGAGCCATTAAAGAAGAACTTCCTCCCCCTAAATTCAGATTGCATTTTGGCCTAGAGGGAAAAGAGAGAGAGCAAGAGTGATCTTGTGATGGAATCAAGGAAAAGCAAGCATATTTGATCTTCCAACTAAGATTCAAGCTTGGTAAGTTGTTTTAAGATGTTCCTTGCTTTGTTTTTTTAAGTTGTATGGTTGGAAAATCATTTTATTGTCCCTTCTTGCTGCTGGCCGAAATCGATATAGTGTAGGGAAGGAGGTTTTATTGTTAAACATAGCCAAGACACTATGATTCAAGGTGGTTTCAAGTGGTTTGGTGTTGTTTTGAAAAGTTTTTCATGGTTGAACTCCAAGAGGTATGGTTTGGCCACTTTCAAAACTAGAACATAGGATGAGTTTTTCAATGTTTTGTTGCTTCCATTGTGTTCAAAATGGAAAATGGTGTAGGGTAAAGGTAAACCTAAAGAACAAGTGTTGGAAGCATTAGAATCAAAGTTGTGATTTTTGAGAAACAAGCTCTAGTGTTCGGCCAAACTGAATCTTGAGGAAGGATATCTATTTTCTTAAATCTAAGTGTATATTTGGATTTTACATAAAAAAATCATATAGGAATGAACCAACAAAAAAATTTTAGGGTTTAAAGAAACAAAGATCCAAAAATCAAAGTTCAAGGGAATTAAAGGTTACTTGTGTTTTGCCTTTGATTCTTACATGTTTTGATTAGTAATGTTGTTGCCCCTTTTATGGTTTGTGATGTTAGGGTTCGTTAATTGTGGAGAAGAGGAAGAATATCAAAGAATCAAGAGCATTTGGATCAAGGTAGTGGGATTTAATTAGCCACTAATGTTAACTTTGCATTGTTATTTATGGCATGAATACTTGCTATTGTATGGTTGAACTATGATGCTTGTGATATGGTTGCTCCTTGCATTTTGTTGCCTTGGCTATTGCATGTTGAGGTTGCCTATTATAAAAAGATTGGTTCTCCTATGATAGCTATTGTTGAAGTGCTTTATAATAATGCATGTTGATATTTTGGTTGATTGAACTTACTTTGGGATTTCATTGAAATCTCATCCCTCATATGTAACCTAACATTTTGGGCTGAATTATCAAAAGGAAGCTGCAAATTCAAGGGTAATTGTGGTGGTGAACCATGAGGAAACAATTATATTTTAGTTATGCATAAGTATATATGTATGATGCTATAATCCTAAGCAGGAAAACAACTTGGAGCCATATTTTGACTAAGTTCCCAAAAGAAATTTTTAGTGAATTTGGTATACTTAGAGTTCACGTCATGAGCTTAATTTAATAGGTAGCACATTAAAAATGGACAACTGTGTAATTTTTAATGATTTTTCAAATTTAAGGTTCAAATTCTGAAAAAGGGGTTTTTACCAAAATGACAGAATTGACTTTCACAAAAATATAGTAGTTTCTCATAAGGAATTAATTTCCAAGATTATTTTTTCTTGAAAGAGCATTCAAAGAGCTTTCCACAAAATTTTGAGCTACTTCATTTTGATTTTTCTAGATTAAGCTATTAATTTTGAAGTTGGACCAGAAAACTAAATTTTACTATATAAACAGTAAAATCCGAAAAGTAACGTCCTCAACGCCTTGAATGAGATTTTTGAGCTCAAAACCATCTAAGGTGGTCTAAAATGCATATAATTGAATTCTAAGTCGTTATAGTAGTAAAGTGTAACAATTACAGCAATTTATCAAACAAAATTATAAGCAATGGAATAACAGTCGATGGCAAGATCTATTCACCGCAAAAAAGAAAAAAGTGCTTAAATACCTCGAAAGTATTTATGAAGTAGCACACAATACTTAAACGTTTTTCCCCCTCTTATATATCTTGAAAGTTTTATTTCGTAATATTTTTGCTATAAACCATTATTTGCCGTTAAGTTTGGCTGTTAAAGACACCGATCAAACTATATAATTTAACTATCAAACTTAATGACAGGTAATGGTTAGGGTATTTTGCTACAAAAATAAACTTTCAGGACATAGAAGAGCAAAAAAATCTTCCATGTATTGGGTGGTTTTTCTGTAAATACTTTCAAGGCATTTAAAACTTTATTCCAAAAAAAAAAGAACCTGAAAA